>NW_021621323.1:10517976-10583810 GCF_004785775.1 Grammomys surdaster | reverse complement strand
TGTGTGTGTGTGTGTGTGTGTGTGTGTGTGTGTGTGTGTGTGTGTGTAGGAGAGGAGGGCACAGCATACTTGTAAAGATCATAGGACAGCCTTCAGGAGTCTATTCATTTCTTCCCCAATGGTTCGGGGCACCTAGCTAGGTATTTTAGGCTCAGGCAGCGCAGGTATTTTTTCTGCCTGCTGGGCTGTAGTCCTGGCCTCTCACTTACAAGTGCTTTTCATTGGGTTTGGTCTACATTTATTCTTCTGATAAGTCTTTTAAAAAATGAGGGAAGAAACTGCCCATAAACCTTCAAGTCTCTTATTGTAGTGCATAGGAGCTTGTACCTACCCAGTACCTCAGCCTCCACAGCAAGGGAAGGCCTGGCAGGGGACCCGGTGACTAGACCCCTCCACAGCAAGGGAAGGCCTGGCAGGGGACCTGGTGACTAGACCTACATCCCCCTACCTCCCCTGCAATGGACAGCGGGCATTCTAGGCCTTGGCAAACGATCATTTTTGTGATTCTCTGTTCTTAAATAGTTTAGACAAAGGTCAAGATTTTGCTCCCGGTGCTTATCACCAAGAGAAATAAGTTGAGAAAGAGTGCTACCCAAGTACCATGGTGTGAAGTTTAGTGTTTACCAGCTGATCACCTCCTGGGAAGGGCATGTTGCATATTCCCCAGCTCCCAGAGTGCAGATAATCCTGTAGTGACCAGTCCCATTCTGCACAATACCAAGCTCTTAAAATTCCTGAAAGTCCAGTGGTCAGTTTTCATGCACGAGAACAAGCCAACATTGTCCTTGATCACAACTGTATGTATATCCAGAGCTGTGTAGATTGCCCTTGAGAAAGATCCATGGACCGGGCCTTCAGTGTTGCTCTGACTTCTCCAAATGTGCACCTAAAAGGGACAAGAACCCAAAGTGGGGTTCAGGAAGGACATTCCCCATTGATGCTGAGTGACACAGATGGGACTTGACTTTGATTCTGTGGTCACAGAAGTGTGTCCTTTTTTACGAGTACATAGGTAATAGCTGTTGTCATCTTTGCTGCTGTAGGGTTTTTGTGTGTAGAAAATAGAATCCATTTTCTATAAGGTAGAATTGAAAGTCTTTTAAAAGATTCTCCCCCCCCTCCTTTCTGAGGAGCATGCTTTGCCCTGACTTATTTTGGCATTGAAAATGACTCAGAATGTACAGAATTATGTAGAACCCCGTGTTGGGATCTGCTTGGCCTCCATTTCTAACTCATTTCAGAATTCTGTTTTCTTAAATCCAAAACCAAAGGTGCTTTTCCCTTGACTCATAAGTGCATCCTAAAAGTAGTGGTGTCACAACGTCACTCAAGGCAAAGCTCCTTTTCTGCCCAGGTAGAGCGAGTGGGTGCTGGGAAGCGGGTGGAGCCTTCAGTTCTAAATCATATTGCACATTAGCCCAGCACAGCACACAGTGTTCATTCGTGGCGGTCATTGGAACTGTACATGACTGCTTCCGTGCAGTGTGTGCTCTTCTCATGGTGCACAGAAAATGTTATACGATTTTATGCTGCTTGTTACATAACTATCTTTTCTCTGAACTGGTCCTTAAAGAAGATTTGAAATCTAAGTTTAGATTGGCATTGCTCATGCTTCCTCTTTCTCTCCCCTTCCCTCCTCCTTCTCCCCCCCCCAGGCCCTCACTCCTTTTTATTTATTCATTTATCCTTTGGTAGAATTTTCTTTTGCTGTTTGTGTGTTTATGTTGAGACATAGTTTTTTTGTGGAGCCCAGCTTGGCCTCGAACTCTCAGAGCTTCTCCTCAGCCTCCAAGTGTTTGGGTCACACACGGGCATGTGGTGCCCTGTCTTGCTGATTTTCAGTTCTTTAAACATAGTTTGTCTTTTCCATAAAAGAGAAACTTAGACAATAGTTATGCGACTGCTTTAAATGCTATCTATCCCTCTATCCATCTTAGTTGAAAACGGCGTATTCCTGGCCGATCCAGCACAGTTCCCACGAAGGAGGTTCTTTATTGAAAGGGGGTAAGAAAGGAGGGAGAGAAAAGAGAGATGTCTTTTATCCAGGCTGTGCCTTGGGTAACCCAGGTGGTGATGCACACAGGTGATGCAGGTGAAACATGGGCAGGGAGTGTTTGGCAGTTGTCATGGCAACAGACACATGAGGGTTCTGGTCATTGATTGCTACATTCAGAGGCTGACTGTAAACAGTTTCTGATGCTAACACATCTATCTATCTATCTATCTACTCTTCTTTCTTTCTTCCTTTCCTTTCCTTTCCTTTCCTTTCCTTTCCTTTCCTTTCCTTTCCTTTCCTTTCCTTTCCTTTCCTTTCCTTTTCTTTTTATCTTTCATGTGTTTAAGTACTTTGCCTGTGTGTATCTGTGTACCATGTGCATGCAGTGCCCACAGAGGTCAGGAGAGGGCGTAAATATTCTGGAACTGAAGTTACACATGGTTGTGAGCTGCCCCATGGGTGCTGTTACCCACCGAGCCATCTCTCTGGCCCCTACATAATTACTTTTTAGAACTCAAATTGGAGATTATGGGGCAAAGGGAGCACTCTTCTCACGTGTACTCAGAACACGAGGGGAGTCTCCTCATGGAAGGAACATTTGAGTCACAAACATACAGTGTATCTGTAACTTTTAATTGTTCCATAGCCACACCAAAAGTGTAACAGCAAGCAAGTAAAACCTGACATGAGTGATGATTTTAGTTAATAGGCTATATTAAATAAATGAAGCTGACCGTGTGGCTCAATGGTGGAGCGCTTGCCTGGCGCAGGCTCGTCCCTAGGCTTAGTCCTCAGCACCACTACCACCCAAAAATTTTTAAAGGAAACTGTGTTGTGCAACTTCAACACAGTTTGAAACTAGTGTGTATTTTACACAAACAACACCTCTCAACTCGTACCGGCTGTAGATCAGAAACCCCAGCCAGTGATTTAACTGTAGCGTGGGCCTGTAGGAGAGTCTCAGTGCTAGTCTTCCAAGGTCAGCAGCACATCTAAGTGTTCATGGGAAATATCTTCTGCTTCCCTGCATAGCTCATAGACTTTTTTGCTAGACCGTCTAATGAACGTAATCTGTGAGGCTCCACGACCCCTGCTTACCCCTTTGATTGCCAAAAGGCTCTTCAGTAACTTCTCCACAAAAAGATAAGGACCCCTTAAGACTTAAGCTTGAGTCTTTCCACTTGTGAGCACCTAGTTATAAGCAGAGACGGCTTGAGACCCAGTCACATTTAGCACGGTCACGGAGGCTCCATGACACAATCCTCCATAAGCGTCGCTCACATCAACTTCTCACACCTGACTTGAAGACAAAAAAAAAGGAAAACAATTAGAGTAAAGCAAGGTCTATTTATAGTTGCTGCCAGTGGGGAGGGCCCTTCTCACTGGGACATAATTAGATGTAAGTCTGCTGGCTTCTCCCCTGTGGAATTCTGCACCATGCATCTGCAGTCCAAGCATATAAACACACTGGTCTGCATTCCCCATCTCCGTAGCTGTGGGAGTTCTCTGACCTTGGCCCTGTGTAAGCTCCGGCTGGCTGCCCCACCTCAGGGGATCTATAGTCCTCTCTCAGGCGTGGAACATTCTTCCTTTCCCTGTGGATATCCTGAATGCCACACAGGTCTTCCACCCTCTGAAATTCAGAAGCAGGGAAAACGATTTTGGACTCTTTCTGAGTCCACCATCCTTGATGGTAGAGGGAAGGTTTTTGTTGTTGTTGTTGTTTTTTAAAAAAAATGTTTGACAGGAAACCTGGTTGGATCAACGTAGGGCTGAAGTCTGATGAGCTTCAGAGAAGAACTGGCTGCAGTTGGCTGCAATCATGCGCCCTCCACCCCAGAGCAGATACCCTTTAGGTCTGGCATCCTGCCCTTCCCCGTTGCCCAGCATGGTCGTGAGGCGTGATCCCTGGACTGCAAAGGAAAATCCAGCCCGCTGCCTTTGCACAGAGAGCTCTGCATGCGAGTAGGAGTTCTCGATTCGCATGTCTCCCCAAACCCGTTCCTGGCTTGTTTATCCTGTCATCTTCCCCAGTCTGCTGTATTAGTTACTTTCTGTTGCTGTGACAAAACATCATAACCAAATCAGCTTGGAGAGGAAAGGGCTTGTTTGTCTTATGTGTTACCGGCCATCACCTTGGAAAGCCAGGAAACTCCAGGGGAGACAAGGGAGGCTTGCTTGGTCAGCCTGTTTTCTTCTACTACCCAGGACTACTGGCTGGGGCGGCACTACCCACAGTGGCCTGGGCCTTCTCACAGCAGTCTGTTACTCATGAAAATGCCCCACAGGCCAGTCTGATGGGGGCAGTTCCTCAGTTGAGTGCCTATTCTAGGTGGCTTGAGTTTGCTACAAATACTGTCGTCACCAAACTGACTAAAGTTGAGCATGTTGGTACCTGATGACTTACTATACAGTCAAGAGCTAAGCACTTCCCAGATATAGAGTGTTTTTTAATCAAGGGACTGTGGGCCACTCTGTTCCCTGTCCACCTCTAAGGAAACTGTGGCAGCCCATCCCCCAAATCCAACCCACAGATCTGTGATTAAGTGAGGCTTCCAGAATCCACGATCCAGAATGTGTTGAATCCCTTTGATATCTTGCTGTGCCCGGGCTTCCAACATAGACAGGTGTCTACCTGCAGGCATCCGTAAGTCCCCAGCCCTCTTCCTGGTGATCTTGGTGATCTCACCTCCGAAGATGTTGGCTGGCTTTTCATCCACGATGCCTCTTTTTTTTTTTTTTTTTTTTTTTTTTTTGCCCCTCATAGGTCACTCGCACAGCCTGTCTCCTCCAGAGAATAGTCATGGATGTTGCTCACACATGCTCCGCTGTCTAGCCCAATTGAGGAGGGCTTTCCAGTCTTTCTCTACCCACTAACTTCTCTCCTGTGTTAACCTGGATGCCCCTGTCCCTGCTCGCGTGCACGCACGTGTGCAGACACACACACACTCTGAGACCCTAGCTCACATGAATCCTTTGAGCAGCTCAAGAGTAAAGGTTAACCTGCTTTAACTTTCATAATTATAATAACATACTCCCTGCCTGGGAGGGACCCTGAGACCCTCCCCCTTCTTTATTGCTTAGAGAGAAGGCTTATGGCACTGCATTACCCGTAATGGGCTTTGGCTGCATCATGAGGAGTCTGGCTTGAAGTCTTTACACACCCTTGAAGACAGAAATTTTACAGGGCCACGCTTGTTCCAGGAAAGCCATCCTTAGGTAGCTTGTTGGGAGGGTGAATGGGCTTGGCCGGGTAAGCCTACTGTGCAGTTATTGCTGAAGAGGAAGAGTGGAGAAAGTTACAATACAGAACCATTTTAAAGAGGAGTCCAGTGGTGGAATTAGCAGTGTGAGCACAGTGCTCCCGAGAGAGAAGTAAGGGACTTTACCCTCCTCTTGTCTCACTGGTCCTGTAGGCTTTTGACTGGTCCCCTACACCTCCTCTCTTAAAATGAAAGCACACCTCTGTGTCTTTCCAGTTACCCTAGGTCGGTGGTTCTCAACCATCCTAAGGCTTCGACCCTTTAACGAGTTCCTCAGGTTTCCGTGACCTGAAACGATAAGATTAGTTCATTACTACTTCATAACTGTGATTTTGCTCCTGTTGTGGATTGTAATGTAGACATCTGATATGCAGGCTATCTTAACTCAAAGGGGTTGAGACCCAGAGGCTGAGAACCTCGAAAGGGGTCAGAGGATGTCAATTAAATCTTAGGCTCCAACATCCCCTTCCCTAGAAGGCAAACAGGAGCCCCAAATGTTGTTTAAAACAAGCCAAAGAGCTGTTAAAACCTTACTCAATTTTCTTCTAAAATAAGCTTTTGGTGGTGGTTTTATTTTACCATACTCTTAATGAGAAAGGTGTGTGTGTGTGTGTGTGTGTGTACATGCATATATACCCTTCTCACAGATCCCTTGAGCCCTGCCTGACCTTGCAGTTCATGTGGAAGGCCCCTGCACACAGATTTCCCATATGTGGGAAGAAGGGAGGGCACACACACGCTACCTCTTATCTCTTCTTTCCGAAGCACAGCTTTGGTGAGGGTGAGTCGCACATACCCGAAGGAAGCTACAGCCTCTGGGTAAACAAAGACAAACAGAAAAACTAGGTGACCTCAGAACTTATAGAGTCATTGGAATAGTTACAGCATCAAATGGTGTGTAACAGCGCTTCATTTTTATTTTTACCTTCGAAGGGGGAATAACAGGAAAAAATGGGAAATGGATGTTTTCTACGTTTGTGTCTGCATGTGTGGGTGGACATGTATGCAGATGTGTGTGCACATGTATACATGTGTCTCCTTGGTTGCTGACCACTTTATGTGTTAAGGTAGAGCTAGCTGATTTGGCTAGCTAACTAGCTTGCTCCTGGAATCCTGCTTCTTTCTTCTGCTTGCTGGATTACAGGTGAGTCACCACACCCACCCGTATTTACATACATGCCGAGGCTCTGAACTGCAGTCACCAGAACTGCAGTCACCAAGCACGAGCAGAAGGTGGTTTACCCACTGAGCCATCTCCCCAGACTGTTTTTTATTGGTCTTGGTGTGGCTGCCGTTTTCCTTTGTTCTCCAGGAAACAAGCTACTAGGGTGGCCTGGGAGAGTCGAATGGAGGTTTCTATGGAGGTTTCTTTGTCGGCCATGGAGAAGGAAGTTAGAGGTTGAAAACCCTGAATGATCTAACACACCACTGCTGGCTCTCCGACGGAGAGAACCCTGTCACAAAATGTGGGGTCCTCCTTTCTCTCCCCCCAACAAGCATCCAGTAAAGAAATGTGAACAAGGACAGAGAACTGAATTCTACTAACTACAGAACTCAGGCTGGACAGAGTGATATACGGAACTGGTCCAAAGTTCTCCTCCTGGGAAAGTGCAGAGAGATAATGGTGTTCTAATTTTTCATGCAACAATAGAAAAAGGATATAGATGGAAGTTCCTGTTTGTAATATAAAGGTATGAATGAATTCCTTAAAAGGAATTGGCTTGACAGGGTTGAGAGCCTGCTCAGACGATCACGTGACATAGGCATTGACAGTCTTGAGTTTGCCAGAACCTAAGTTAGATGTTAGGGATAAATGACTTAATTCCAAGCTCCTTCTAGTGAGAAAAAGCAGCTACCCAGGCACATAGCAACAGTACAAGGTAGTGAATATGTTCAGACCTTTCCCTATCCAAAACCATTCAGAATATGCAAACCCTGGAGTAATCGCTTTCTGAAGTCTCCTGAATAACACCTTTCAGCCAGCTGGCCAGACATCAGTTCCCAAAGTGTGCTCTAAGCTCTACGTCAAGGGGCCATGAGTCAAACAGTTGTCACGGCAACAGAATCCCCATGCCCAGCCCCACCCAGGTCTCTATAATTGTGTGGGCATTTACAATGGTGATACAAAACCAAGGGTGGATAAAACAGCTGGTAATTAGATGTTTAGTTGCTTCCTTCTGCACTATGGTGCCAGGAAGGCCAAATGTCACTGATGTAAGTCAGTTAAACTGATCAACTTCATTAACCTTTGGCCTCCAAGTGTGTAATTGAAAGGCAGTTATGATTCTTCTATCGTTAATGTCTGACAGATATTTCCTCACAAATGAGAAAAATGCAGCTGTCACTTCAGTGAAGACAACTGGCATCGTTTATTACCAGTGATTTAAAAAGAATAGCTTTCAAACAAAAATTAGAAATTTGAAAACTGAGGCTCACAACTGTGAGCTTGATATATCTCCTCCATTCTTAAAGCTTCTGCAGTGGGATCGTTAATGAATGGGGCTTTCATACTATGTAAGTAAATGTTTCAATCTGGTGAACGCTTCTAATGACCATTGCATCATATTACAGAGTTACATGTGGGTGAGTTGAGAGTGTAAGAGGAGGCAGCTACCCCAGCTGTGGTGTGCGTTATGACTAACCCCCAGGAGAGTTCTCTGCCACCTGT
Organism: Grammomys surdaster; assembly: GCF_004785775.1. Lineage (NCBI taxonomy): Eukaryota > Metazoa > Chordata > Mammalia > Rodentia > Muridae > Grammomys > Grammomys surdaster. The sequence continues at coordinate 10,575,883 of NW_021621323.1, read as the reverse complement.
GAGGTTTTGATCTAGTATCAAAAAAGGAGATCCACAATTGTCTGAAAAGGCTTCTAGAATAATCTCTATTGCAACAGTGTATCTGTCAAGTTGGGCTGAACTATGACATCACAGAGAAGATCAGAATCTAAAAACACACAACGAAAATCCATGACTTCTATTAAGGCAGACACCAAAGCTAGGGGCAAAAATATGTAAACAACGACACTCTTCTCGTTTTTATTTTTTAAAAAAGATTTTATATAAAAATTTTCCTGGTAGGTTTGCTATTTAAAATATGATGTTTGCTGTTTTAAATATGATGAGTTAAATATTTTCAGATTTTTATTATAATTTTGAATATGATGACTGTTTCTGGATAAGTCTGTATAAATAAAGGTTCATCAGCATTAGGTGTTTTTTTTTTAAAAAAAAAAAGAGTGTAAAGGTTACTGATAATAATTTGAAAAGTCCTGTAAGCTAAGCACAAACGAGATCTGCTGCTCTGGGTGAAATAAAGCAAGTGGGGTGACCAGCTGTGTGTACCTGTGTGCAGCCATGAGATCCAGAGCAGGTGGCAGGGGTTGTTTAAGGTTGCACACACAGGGCACCATTGGCCCTACAGGATGGGTGAGGTACTTCAACAAGCAGTGATCAGAGGAAAATTCTTGAAACTTCGGTGCAAATTAAAAGTATTTTAGAACAGAAAAGGAGAGTTTGTTGTGGGAATTCGCCTGAAAAAAAAATCTGAAACCTATGGTAGATTGTCTCAGATGTGTGGCTTGAGGTTTGGAGCATGCAGATTTATTTATAGGTCCTTTTTCCTTGATCCACTCCACAGAGCGCTTCCTGAGCTGGTGTGGCAAGACTTTATATTTGTGTTGCTCATTAATCCTTGCTGTAATCCTGTGAGCTAGTATCTGCTGGTTTTTGCAAACGAGGAAAGCAATTTTGGAGAACTAAATGGATTACCAAGTAAGAACCGGCTTGCACTTGCATGCTGGGATTTGAACTCTGCCCTAGTGCCTCTCTGTGTTTTAATATTAAACTGTGTTGTTCCCGGTGGCTGGCACCAGAGGATGCCAGAGGATGCCAGGACTACCTGGTTTTGATTCCTGGTGTATACAAGCTGTGGAATTTGGAGTCACACCAGTTTGGGTTCAAATTCTATCTTGCAACTTAAGGTTCTGTGTAATCATCCATAAATGATCTTACTTTGGTATTCTCTGTAAAGCAGGAATCTTAGCATCTCATATAAGGCTGGCTTGGGATCATGTCACAGCCCAGGAGCCCATCCCCTCCTGACAACCTGAAGAATCATGGGTGCTTCGTGCTTTTCTTCCTTTGTCTGTTGGAGATCTGTTGGCAGTACCATGTTTCTCCAAGCTGCCTTTTGTTCCTATTGGGATGTTTTTATTAAACTAGATGCAGTGCCTGATGCATGGCAGGCTACCCTCACCTGGCTGGGAGCTTAGAAGAGGGATGGAGAGAGGAACTGCAAACCCCGCAGTCCAATGTAGGAAGAGCAAGAATTTTGGTATCAAACCAACACCAGTACAGCTCATCTGTCCACTAATTATTACTTAGCTCTGTGTTCAAAAGGGCTCAGCCCCTTCATCTGTAAACTCCTGGTAATGATAGCCACTTGGGTGGAGACATGCCAGGGCCCATCTCAAAGCATTGCTGTGATGGCAGGCCCTCACAGGGCATCCAGTCCATACTCATTGTCTCCTCTCTGAAAAGAAGGAAAATAAAAAGCCTCCATATCTGGTGACGAGGAAGGTCTCTAGGCTTTCCCTTTACTCCAGAGAATTGGTGAGAATGCAGGGGTAAGAATCTGGGTCTCCCTCCTTACCTGGAAGAGGCCCATCTCACAGTAGGGATGCTCTTGGATACGAAAAGCCACACATGGGCTGGTGAGATGGCTCAGTGGTTAAGAGCACTGACTGCTCTTCTAGAGGTCATGAGTTCAAATCCCAGCAACCACATGGTGGCTCACAACCATCCACAATGATATCTGATGCTCTCTTATGCGGTGTTTGAAGACAGCTACAGTGTACTTACATGTAGTAAATAAAATAAATAAATAAATAAATAAATAAATAAATAAATAGAAAAGCCACACTTGGACACTCAGCCTTGGAGGATGGTTGAGAGTGTTGCAGACAAAACGCTATCTAGTTGATGAGGAGCTCAGTGTGCCCCGTGCATAGGCTGCCTCATCCCTCTCAGAAGGTTAGGCCTCCAGCTCCTAGAAGAGCGCAGAGGACACTGATGTCACACAGCTGCATTTAGGGAGTATTGCGCTGGACTTCTTTCAAAAGTAAAACACCAGGGTTAAGGCCAGGTGCCATTTCACACCATGGTAAGCTGATAGTGTTTATTCAAGTTATCCCTGTATTCAAATTATAACTGGGATGCTGCTGCTGAAATGCACAGGCTGCTCTAATGGCATGGACCAATTTTGGGCACGGTTAGATCCCAAGCTGTAGGTTTAGCTGAAATCTGGAGCTAGACTACCAGGCTGGCCAGCCACTCACCAAGCTCTCTCACTTCCCAGCAGGCCCAGGGGCCTCAGCTGGGAGGGAGATGAACCACATTCAGTCCTCCTCAGACCACATTATCAGAGAATGACTTTCAGGACACCCCAGTGCCAGTCAGTGGCGAGCGGGTCATTTCTGGGAACCTGGCTTTGGAGACGGCTCTCAGATCCCTAAGTGGCAGCCACTTCATATCCACAGGAGGTGTGGGTTTTATTGGCTGTGATGCCAAAGCGGTTCCTACCTGCAGGGTCCAGCCTGGGCGGCAGCCAGCCAGCCAGCTAGCCAACCTGCTTTGGGATGGTTTCCAGCTGTGGGGAGAAATGTGGCTATTGAGTCTCTACTGCTCTGACCACCACTGCTAAGGTGCCTCTTTGTCTGAGGCAATTCCTGTGCCTGGGACAGCTTACCACAGAGTCAGCACATAGATGTCACATGCCGTCAGCTATGACCAGGATGGTCAGAGTAGTCCCAGGCCACGTAATATGCTGGAAATGAACTTGACTTCCAGAGCTAGACTTTGTATACTTTGCCACACTAGCTGCACGCCCTTGGGAAAGTTATTGAGTGCCCCCATGAAGTTGTCTCATCTGAAAGAGCCAACTAATGACACCTGCGTCAGAGGGGCTTGCAGACAAAGTGGCAGTGAATGGTCAGGATTAGTTCCCATGACTGTTCTGTTCAACGTGGTAGGATGGCCCAGTGCTGAGCCTTCAAGGCTTCCGCTGTTTTCCTAAACAGCCATGTATGAGTGCCGAGCACAGGCAGGACAGCCGTTCTCAGCCCCTGCCCACTATGCTTTCTGTCTTGTTTTTGGTTTTGTTTGGTTTTGTATTTCGGGACAGGGGTTTGCTGCGTATGTATCTCTTGCTGTCCCGGAACATGCTCTGGTCTACAGACTAGGCTGACCTTGACCTCAGAGATCTTCCTGCCTCTGCCCAACAAGTGCTGGGATTAAAAGTGTGCACCATTGCCACCAGCACCACCAATCTCTGTCCTTTTAGAACCTGCTGTCCTATCGTCAATACTTTCCCTTTGCTCACCCGCTACACACATTTAGGATCAGTTTTGGTCTCACTCTGTGGCTAGCTGCCTTGTGGAGATTACTGAACATCTCCAAGCAATAGACTGAGGCGACAAAGAGCTTCCAGGGGCGTCTCAGAAAGATAGTGATTATATCCCAGCCATCAGGGATAAAGACATTAGGAACACAGTTTGGGAACACCTGTCAATTCTTTACTGGAAAGTAAGATTCACCTGGATCAAGAAGCAGCAAATGTCACTCTTGCGCCTCCCCGCCCCGCCCCGCCCCCTTGCAGCAGATTGGAGAAAGCTGAGTTACACAAAGTACTGGTGTGCTCAGTACTCAACACAGAGAGAGTATGAAAGCGTGATTTGATTTCCCGAAACCTGGAGCCCGTGTGTGGGACTGTCCTGGGCCCTGTTGCGGCTGTGTTTGCTGGAACTGAGTGGCGGGCCGGGCTGTACCCTCACAGTGTTGCCAGAGGTCCTGGCTTCACTACCCATCCCCTGGTGACCTGTTTCCGTTTCCAGCCTTTTAAGAGGTCGGGACTATAATTGTTCTTTAGGTTTCTTGCAACTTTACTGTGTTGTGAAGTCTCAGAGATCCATGCTACCTGCCCCCAGCCACCCGCTTCAGGTCACTGGATGCTTCCTTTTCAGACCTGGCTGGGTTTTGTTTTTTAAACAAGTTGTCTGTCTCCATCACACACTCCCCCCAAATGCTGGCCGTCCCCACCTCCAGGTCCCTGGGAGATAAGTTGTGTGATAACAGAGCCTGCATCTGTGTTATCATCGGTGCTAGGATGGTGCCTGGGAAATTCTCAGGCATTTAATAAATGGACATACCTGCACCCACGTACGCACGTCACTTGTGTGTGGTGTCGCTGTGGAAGTCTGTCTCACAGACATAGGCGGTGCGTTTATGATTCTTACCCTCAACTGTTACTCAGCAGAACACACACCACAATATTTGGTGAAGAGAAGAGTTCAGAACTGTAATAATTTGTTTTCTGTCTTGGAATTTAACCAAAGTGTCAGGACCCCGGTTCTGACTCTGCGTGAGTGCGTGCGTGTGTGCGTGCATGTGTTCGTGTGTGCGTGTGTGCGTGTGTGCGTGTGTGCGTGTGTGCGTGTGTGTGTGTGTGTGTGTGTACACATCACATCACACGTGGAGAACTGAGGACAGCAGCCACAGAAGCACTGTGGCAGACAACTTCAGTGTAGCTCGAATCCACGCTGCTTCGTTTATACACGTCATGGAGATGGTCTACAAGAAGCAAAACCCTTCGAGTTCTGCTCACACATATTACTACTGTGTGACTTTTATTTTCGGCCACAAAAATGGCCGTAATCCGCGCTGGCTTTGCCACACCTACCAGCGCCGCCAGCTTGCGCTATCCATCTTGCAAAATATAAGACAAGGCCAGAGCTTAAATTAAAAATCCTCAGCCTCTTATCTCCTTCCTACAGGAAAGCAAATCTGTGTTGAAAACCGTAAAATTAAGGGGAGAGCGAGGATAGCATAATTTAGCAAAAATTCATGGCACCAGAGTCTGAGCCGCATGGCTGGAGGGACAGGTCAGACATTAAGAATTGCTGCCTGCCAACTCGTTCCTTAGGGTGGTGCTCTGGAAACAAGAAAGGCATGCGAAATGCAGAGATCCTTCCGGAAGATCTCTGCAGCATCGACGATGACAACCCCCAAGAAAACACCTTTGTTGGTAACTTGGCAGTTACACCTCTTTTGAGACTTTGATTCTAAGGGCAGAGAAGATCATTCTAAGCTAGAGTTGAAATGTACTCGCTTTCAAATTTGGGAAGCAGTAGGTTTTTGTTATTCGACCTTAAAAAATAATTTGCGATCTTGCCCAACCCCCACCCCCACCCCGCCCACCTTCTCTGGCATTTTGGATTCCTTGCGTTTCGGAGGCCCTTCTTACATATCTAGTAAATGCCATCATTAACACTTGAGAATCATTAAAGTATTTTTAAGCCTTTTACACACGCATATGCATAGATGTTTGTGTTAATATCTGTAGAGAAAACTTGTGTGGCTTTGATAATGGTGCTCTATTTAATAAAGGCCAAGGGCTACGTGGGCCATGCAAGGGTTGCCATTAGAGAGGGCCTGGTAATTATTAAGCAGAAGCATAATTACCCAACGAGCTACAAAGATTTTTTTTTTTAGGGTTGTTATAGTAAGCGCTGTAGAAATCCTATCATTGTCCAAAAAAAGTGTGACCTACTGATACCATTTTGGGGGCCACCTGCGTTCTTTTGGGGGGGCAGGTGCATTGATGGCACAGAGACCCATTAAGGATCCCCAGGATAGTTGCTTTTTATTTTCCTGAGGGTAGCCCTCACATTGATCCTCATGCTTCTGGTGCTTAATTGGTAAAAAGCATCACGTTTAATGTGAGTGCACCATAGGTGTGACAGTGTATTGTGGAGTCCCTTCACCGTCCAGACATGGCCATACATTTGAACAGTTCACATCGGGACATACGTCAGGCCACTTCCCCGATTTCTCTTTAATATGATTATGTACTTCTTGAGAAACGCGTTTCCCATTAATCTTAGCCTGGCACAGTACAGTAAAATGTCACTAATTCAAGCTAATTACGGTGGAGGCATGCCTGAGCTAGTGAGTTCATTTCACTCTGTTCCTCTTAAATCCGAGTCGCTCGTTACTCTACAATTTCTACACGGGCATCTTCCCGCGGCTGCTGTAATTAGTGCATGGTTTAAAACCATAGCCACCTCTTTCGTGTGTGTAATCGTGTTACCTTTCCTTTCTTTGGGAGAAATGGGAAGAGGCTTTGGTTTTTCCTTCCTGTTTTCATTGCTGTTGTTTTTATTTGTGGATAGAATTGTATATGTTTACCATATGTAACATGGTTTGAGGTAGAATGGTTAAATCCAATTAATTAACATCTGAATTACTTCATGAAGGTTAACATCCACTCAGCAGGTTTTCAGGAAGAAAGATACTAGGGATGAGGCAGGGTGGTACACACCAAAGTTGGCCTGGTGCAAGAGGATGTAGGACATCCTGGTCCATCCCTCCTTCACTCTCATCTTCTGTTTGTCCCTTGTTCCTCTCCATGTGAACACAGACAGACAGACAGACAGACAGATAGACACACACACACACGCACACACACACACACTGTATTGTCACTAGCTAGATTTTCTTTAAAAACCGTCACCCTAACGTTGAGCCTGTCTCTTCATTACCCTACTGGTTTATTTTGTAAACCCCTGTTTCCTTGAACAAGGAGAACGTTGTGAATTTTTTGTTTTATTTTTGAGATGCCTTTCATATGTAACCCTGGCTGGCCCGGAAGTTGTTACATGGAGCAGATTGGCTTCTTTCTCTCAAAGGCTGGGACAAAAGACGGGTGCCACCACACCTGGCTGGGGTGGACAGAGGACTTGTAACTTTGCTGCAATCGAAATGATCACAGATTTTAAATAAGTGACATGCACATAGATAATATGAATTCCTTAAAACATGTACTGTTATATAGTTTTATATATGTATGCATATGTGTGTATGTGTATATGATACATATACATACATGATACATATATATAAAGTATGGGTTTGTTTGGTTTCATGTGTTCCTGTGAACACTTTGCAGTGAACACGGAGCTCAGCATTATAGCTGGACCGGCTAGCTGGCAAGCCCCAGGATCTGGCCATCTCTCTTCTTGCAGGGCTGGAATTGCAGGAATGTTCCATTACACCAGGGGGTTATGAGGAACCAAACTTAGGAGGGTGCCAAGCTTACCTTACAGCAAGTAAGGTCACCCACTGAGCCACCTTCCCAACCCTGTTGTTATTGTTTTAAATTTGTTTGTTTGTTTTTGAGATGAGGTCTTTTCTGTAGCATAGGCTGGCCTCCAGCACACCTTCCTTCCACTTCAGCCTCTTGAGTGCTGGGGTTCCAGGCATGAGCCGCAGTTCCCTGCCAAAGTATGTTACAATGCATAATGCTAGCAATTTAAAGTATTATTTCATTTCAAGCTGTTATATCTGCATTGTGAAGTTAGATGCAAGGTTGGGAATTCTTGCCAGAGGAGCAAGGGACAGCTGCGTAGCAAAAGCAAATGGTCACATCTGACACAACAACAAGAAGTGACAAATTGTCGGAGCGAGGATCTGAAAGATATGCTACAGCATTGTGAACTTGTAAATTATCGATCTGTGCCGACTGTAGTGTTCAGGTTGGCAATAATTAGTCAGCAGTCTGTTCGAAGGACAGATCTTTTATTGAATGTTGTCTTCTAGCTAGACGTGTAATGAGTGAAGAACTTACAGATCACAACGTTTGCACTAGCGGCCCATTATCAAAAAGAAAGTAAGAAAGGGGATGGGAAGGGCGTGTGACATGCCTGTCCAGAGGTCCAGGTCATGTGAAGCTCTGTGGCCAGATGACCTCTGCAGGCCACCATCGATGTCCCCAACATCTTCCTTGTGGGATACTCCTGAACTTGGGTATAGTTGTGGAAACACTGGGAGCTTTGCTCACTAGGCTCCTGTGTTCCCCTAACGCCTCCCTGCTGCTCCTGCATGACAGTTTTTCCTTGGGGAGAGGAGGGGATGAGGAAGAGTCAGGAGGCCATATTAACCATTGGCCTTGTGGTTACTTTACAGTCAAATAAAGTGCCGGTGGTGCAGCCCTCTCACGCCGTCCACCCTCTCACCCCCCTCATCACGTACAGCGACGAGCACTTTTCTCCGGGATCCCACCCGTCACACATCCCGTCAGATGTCAACTCCAAGCAAGGTAAGCGCCTCTGTTGCCAATCAGGCAGCCACGTCTCACAGGCCTGGTGTCATTCCAGGTATGCAGGTGTCTGCCCCCATGTGAGCCAGAATGCGGACAGTTGGTTGGTTGGCAGTTCTTCAGAAACACATAAAAATTTGTTGTTGTTTTTTTTAAACCAGTATAGCTGCTTAATTTTTTTCACAAATACAACCCTCCCTCAAAACCCAGCAACAACACTAAAGCAGAAGAAAAGTATAATGCTGTCATGTTCCAAGTGACAGATTTCAAAAAGCCTATATGAGCCACAATACAAGCCAGTAGGTTGTGCAAACAGTAAAAGCTCTGCCATTTGCTCGCTAAAGTATCGACGTGGGGATAGTCTTTTCAAGTCCCACATCCCCATGCCCTCTGACTAACTGTGAGCCCTGAAGTCAATCCCTTTTCTCTACCACCAAACATGGCCATTACTCTTGTGGTCTGAGGAGGAACAGCGAGGCTAACAAAGGTTCCTCTCTCCCACCTCACTGGTAGGAAATTGGTTCTTATCCTAGCTCTTAGAAATCGAAACACCATTTCCTTCTTCTCCACATTAAGTCCAGAACAAGTCCCTTTGCATTGAAAGGAAGAACTTTACAGATTCCCCTTGGCATATCTTTACCAGTATCGCTGCTTGTGCCCTTGGGGGTCATTGTAAAATAACATCAGGGTTGTTCAGACACAGACACTGTAATGCTAGGACAGTTAGATCAATGGACACGATTCTCCAGACAGGGACTGAGTGAGCCATGGGGACTGGTCTGCACAGCGTGGCCACAGGACCTAGGGATACCATGTGTATCCTACGCAGGAAACAAGAGGCCAGTAATTCCATTATGCACTCAGTTTAAAATGTATAAAATCATTCATTTCTGAATATTTCCTACTTACTGCATTAGACTTCAGCTGACCGTGGAGAACAGAAATTGTGGCTCCGAGTGGGGGTGGGGCAGTGACTACCATGTAAGATGTTGGTGACATTAAATTTTTTAATTAATCTTTTGCGGTGCTGGGGATCAAACGTGGGGCCTTGCACATACTAGGAACATACTACCTCTGTTGATAGTAACACACACACAAAGCAAAGCAGGAATTTTTCTTTCTTTCTTTCTTTTCTTTTTTTTTTTTTTGCTTCAAGAGTTTTTTTTTTTTTCCAGCCTCTTGGGGTCTCTTTATTCCATTATATTCCCACCACGCCATCTGTCCTCTTTTATGTCCCATCCTCAGCTTAGATATTATAAATAAAGTGCAAAACCATCTCTGTTTAGAGACAAAAACCAATTTCAGTTTGGTTTGTCTGCATTAGTAACAGGCTCCGCTTGTTCTTCCTGCAGAAGAGCACATTGTGTGAGGTCTGAACAAAACTGAAATGCTGGGGTTTTGCCTGTGGCAAGTGGGGGACCTGGACAGAGAGTTCTCTGGCTCTCTCAGCCTGGGGTCCATCCTCTCAGCATAGCTTGTCAGTCTAGCCTTGCACAGGCAAGACTGAGATTCAGCAGGGCTTTGGAAAACCAAAATGGAAGGCCCAATAAAACACAAGAAAGCCCAGAGTGCAGAGGCCAAAGCATGCCTTCTGCCCTCTGACCCTCTGTGGATGACCTCTGACCCCCCGTGGATGACCTCTATTGACGTTGTGAAAAGAGTGTCTGACTCCACTTGTTTTTCAATTCTTGGCACTCAGCAGTCAATCACCAGATCCTTAGGTTACATAGAACAGGTACTTGAACACTTGCTGTTGGACTGGGCTTGAGTAGAGGATCTCTCTGTAGACGAGGTAAGAATGCTGACCTGGGAATTGGGCGTGTTATCAATTGGGAATTGGTGACAGAACAGTTTGCAGAACTCATGAGATCCTGCAGTCTTGTTTTGGGTTGTTTTCTTGTTGTTAGTGCTGGGGGTGACACAAAACAAAGATCAAGGCTGCTATGGCATTCTCCATGGTGACCTGGAGTGTCTTTGGGCTATCTCCAGGGGGGCCATGATATAAGCTATCCAGTGTGGGTTGCAATCTCAGAGCAGGTCTGAGATGGAATACATATCTGCAGACTGTGGCATTGTGAGTGATAAAACTGGGGATTTAAAATTCTCAGCTATCAAAAAATAAACCCACCAAATGGGTGCTATTGCTTTTGTTTACTTTTTGTATAAAAGGGTTCCGTGTTCTGCTTGAGCACGTGGAAACAGTCACTGTTTCAGACAACAACACAGAGCTGTTGAGTGTTTTTTTTCTGAAGAATTCTAGGACAGTTTAGTTTTGAACAACTGTTTATAGCTTACTGAATGCATTTGGTTTCCCCTGTGTTCACCTGTCTGCCCCCCTCCTCCCTTGCTTTGTAAAACTAATTTATTTTATTCCTTCTCTGGGCATGTTTAGAGACCAGACTAGTAGTGTAAGCATTTAGTTCTCTGCTTCTTTCAGTCTTTCTTTTCCTTTTAAAAACTGTGACTATTATAGTCTATCCCACCCACTATTTCTAATTTAATCCATGTTTGTCCTGAGCTTCATGTACTTCACCATCATGTACCTCTGCTTTGAAAGTGCTCATTTACATAATGTTGAGTTTATATAATTTCATTTTTGTATACTTTATGTCGCCTTTCCACCCCTCCCCCCCACCCCCGAAACTTGCACAGACTCCTTCTAGCTCAGCTAGAGACCACAACCATTGATGTCAATGTTATAGGCTAGTTAGCTGGGTCTAGTTGGGGGAACACAGTAGCCCTAGGCAGAGATATCCAGAAAATAGAAACTGTCTTTGGAAACATTCTCATTTTAAATAGTAAGATTCACATTTCTAGTGCTCTAAGTTATTTTGTCTTTGGTGCGGGGCGAGGGTTGTTAGTTTGTTTTTAACTTGAACCTCCCAGAAGACCCTGAGATTTGAGGATTTGAACGTCTTCGGGTCAGGGAGCAAGCAACAAGACGAAAACTTCACCCAAGGTCCTGAAGCATCAACGTCAGCTCACCCCTGCCCTTTCCCCGAAACAAGAAAAACAACGCTAGGGAGCAAATTTGGGGGCCCACTTGGATGGGATCAAAGGAAATTAGTGTGTCTAAGCAAAATCGAAAAGAAATTACAGGAGATTTCAAGCAATTTTGAAAACAGCAAACTGTGCCCTGGCCTGAGGCGGGAGCCCTTCTGAGGGCGGCATGGAGACCATTCTCTGTGCCTCTTTGTGTAAGAATAGAGAGGAGGTTTGTCCTAAACACACAACATTAACAAGGTGGCATATAAGTCTTCTTATGTTCAGGTCCTTTGGTCATTGGTATGCTTCTCAACCTTCCTGATGCTGTGACCCTTTAATACAGTTCTTCATGCTGTGGTGACCCCCAACCATAAAATTATTATTAATTATTATTATTGTTATTATTATTGGTTTTTTGAGACGGGGTTTCTCTGTATAGCCCGGGCTGTCCTGGAGCTCACTCTGTAGACCAGGCTGGCCTGAAACTCAGAAATCCACCAGCCTCTGCCACTACTTCATAACTGTGATTTTGCTCCTGTTATGAATCATAATGTAAATATCAGATATACAGGATATCTAATATGTGACCCCCCCACCAAGGGGGTCGTGACCCACACATTGAGAACCATTGCCCTATGTGGAAATGGTCTTTTGAAGCCGTGGTCATCTTTACGGAGCGACTTACCTAGCACTTTTCAGAAACAGTGTGTGAACTTTCATTCACATTTTCATAGTGTGAATGTGTCTTGCCAGTGTTTGTTCTCGCCAGTGCCTAAGGTAAGGTCTAAAAAGGAGACATCATCTGGGACTAAGGATTAGGTAGGTTTCACAGTTGCAGGACACTGGGCTCCCAGGAGAGCTCAAGCACGAGAACCAATTTGGTGGCATTCTCCATTGCTGGAGAGTACAACTAATCCAGAACAGTGTGACCTTGGAGCCCAGAAGACCAGCACTGATTGAGGAGCTTAGAGTGGCGGGAGGGAACAAATGAATCATATCAAGTGTGACCACCATGGGCTGAGGAGGATTCCTAATTAATCCTTGATCCTCTGAGGTATCCCGTTTCCCCAATCTATGGGTCCATAAGGGGACCTATGAAAATGGCAATTTCCCTAATCTTTGAGCCTCATGGCAGGCCACCTTCTTAGGAAGGGCTGTCGCTTCCCATTCTACACAGAAACAGTTGTCTACCACTTTCTTCAAGTGAAATAATGAGAAGAGGATTAAATCATCCGGAGACTAGTCAGGTAGCTGTGTCCCGGTGGTGCGGACGTTCCTGCATGGCTTTCTTCAGCTGCTGCTGTCCATCTGAAGACCCTGTCCGCTTAGATGTTGAAATCCTAAGACTCACATCCACTCACCCGATCTGACAGATGGTTTCTATACCAAAATGATGAGTGACATGAAGCATCTTACTGTTTTTTCTCTTGCTCTTCTGCATGATGGTCCCAAGAATATAAACACCATGCCTTCCTTTTCCTTTTAACAGGCATGTCCAGACACCCTCCAGCTCCTGAAGTCCCCACCTTTTACCCCCTGTCTCCGGGCGGCGTTGGACAGATCACCCCACCCCTTGGCTGGTAAGGGCCTTCCTGTAACCTTCAACTGAGTGTTTGAACACGTGTCTTTCCACTTCCCATTCGTGGAAGTTAGCTCCGTGTGCGGTCACACTTGTGGAATGCGGAGATTTTCCACCAACAAGCAAGGTGCTAACTTTATTTCATTTCAATTTGAAAGATTGAAAAAAAAAGTACAGACTTTGAAATGGATTGGCTCCGTCCACTAATCTGTGTAGAAAATGACTGCATGGCGTTTGCTTTGAAGCTTATAGTTTTATGGATTCAATTTGTCGCTTTGGGCATTGGCTTTGCCATGTGAAGCCGAGCCTGGCTTTTCTCTCCCGGTTTTTTTTTTTTTCTTTTTAAACAACTCATATTTTTGAAACATGAACTTAGACTCACTGGTTAGCTACTTTTGCTTCTAAATGACCAACTGAGACAAATAACACAAGACTAAAAGAGAAATCAACAGAATACAAGCATGTTAATAAGCAAGCACCCAAACTCATTTCCGGGGAGCAAGAAGCGTATTTTGGGCTTGATTCCGAAGAATTCAAATGCCATCTTCTTTTCTCTGTACTGGTTATTTCCAGAAACAATCCTGCTACTGCCGCCTAGTCATTCAACTGTTGTTGTTTGTTTTTATGAAGGTAAAGGAAATCGGGAATCTGTACTGAGGAGAATCATTTTACGGTGTGGCTGTCCAAACACAGCTCTCTCCTCCGGCTCTGTGCCTCCTCCTCAATATCTCTCCTGGTTCTCTGTTGAGCCTGTTGTCCCCCCAGGCCCTCCCTGCCCCCCATATCATGGCTTCATTTCTACACCCAGACATCCTGACATTTTTCTCCAGCAAGGCTAGGGCTCCTACCCCCAGCCCCTCTAACATTAAGTCACTCAGTCTGAGAGGTTAATCAATTATGTGTATATTTGAGCCCTCGCTCAATTATTCTGTCTGAACTCGGCTTCTCGGGAGCAATGTGCCTATGCCGTCATTGGTAGCTGGGAGTAAAGATTGTAAAATAAAAAAGGGGACCCCGAGAGAGGGTACGAGGGACCTCTCCTCTCAGAGAGGAGAAAACTGACTGTGTAGAAATAAGGGGGAGGGGGCGCGGCAGTATCCCTGAAATGTTTATTTACTTTATGGAAATAGAACAGTTGGTGTCCTTTCTATTTCTAAATTATCAAAGGTTTGGATAAAGAGTTGGCTAAGCTGCTTCTCTGAAGGGATAGTTTACCATTCTATGGGCTGCATTATATCCAAGAAGCATTTTTAAGTCCTTCTTTGCATTAAAGGTGTTGGGTGAGGGAAAGGGATAAAAGCACCATTGATGAGCCAGCCTGTGTTCAGGGAACTAAGGGAGGGGGAGCGGTTCTTCATGGCCCCATTGGCGCTTTGATGGCTGAGATGTGGGAGGGTGTTGTAGAAATGCTGGGGGCGGGTGGCTGCCTTCCAACACCCCTTGGTCCTGTCACCAAACTCTTACTGCTAGCTGGTAACTCGTGTTTTGTCATTGATGGGTTCCTCTCTTCTGTGACCTCAGGCAAGGTCAGCCTGTTTATCCCATCACGGGTGGATTCAGGCAACCCTACCCATCCTCACTGTCAGGCGACACTTCCATGTCCAGGTAGGTGGAGGTGGACCGCCCAGGTTGCTCCTCTGCTCTCCTTGTGCGCTCCCTGCCCTGCTTGCCTGTGGGCTGGCTGGCTAGGAGCCCCAGAACCCAGCCCCGCGTGTGTCTGTGCAGTGTGCCTGGCTCCCACACTAGGTGTCACAGGGCACCAGCCACACCAGGAAACATTGTAACTCCAGAATTCACTACCACCTACCACGGGAGGACAAATACCCCCAAAGTGGACTTTAGAAGAGCTTGTTTGGATTTAGATCATGAGTGGGTGGGCTGAGCGGGAACCCCGAAAATGAGTTAGGTCTGAGTTCTACAACTGCTTCCTTTGTGGAAACTTAACTCAGTTCAGTGAGGCAGTACTTGAGCCCAGATCCGTCCTCAGCTGGCCCTTGGCTCTTGGGGGAAGAGAGGACAGTAGTCACAAGATGTCCAGCTGGGTGCACATCTTAGTGTGTGAATCAGGCCCTGTGTGGACATGTTTCTGCAAGGGAAGCTCTCCGGGGCTGCTCTGTGTGGCGCTTCTGCTTCTGTAAGGGATGCTGTGCCCTGTGCTTGGTGTACTTGAAGTACACACAGCTTTGTGCTGTGTCACCTGTGTGTCCCACATGGCTTTCTGGAGGAAGCTAGTGTGTTACTGTGCCGGAAGTCAAATAGTGAGCTATTAACTGGTTGTGAATCTGTCCTTTCTTTTTATTTTTGTTTTTAATGTGGATTTGATGTTTATAGTTTGTGTGGTAAGTTTCAGCATATATATATATATATATATATATATATATATATATATATATATGTTCAGTGACTATAAATCTAGATGGCTAGATTGGTTGATAATCTTCATTTTTATAGTTTTTAACACTGAGTACTGAAGACAAAGATTTCCTTACAGGCACATAACCAGCATCAAGTGTCTTTCCATTTAGCAAGGAGGGCACCATTTTTTGGTCAAATATTTGTATTTTTGTCTTCTTGATAATTAAGACATTTGTTTCCGAAACCCTAGGCACCCAGCAAAGGCCCCTGTCTCCTTTCATGATGAAGTAAAAACCAAAGAATGTTTTTCTTGTGAAATTAAGCATTTACTCTAAATAAAGCAGATTAGAAAGAAAAAAAATCTCTAAGGCATAGCCAAAGTGACTCAGTGTTTGCTGAGATACATCATTACTTTTTTGAGCAGGGCAGGTTTCTTCCTTTGCAATGGCTGGTGGTGGCTAGGCTAACTTTTTTTGAATGCCACATATCCATGCCCAGAAGAAAGGCATTAGCAGGTGGAGATGCTGCCCAGGTACAGAATCTCCCTGTCTTGAATTTAACCCCCACCCTTAAGTCCCGAGTCAGCTCTTCCTCAGGCCCCATCTTCCAAACGTTGCTGCTGTGTAGATGATCACTTCAGATAATGAGAACGAAAACCTTAGAAACGAGGGTCTGCGAGGAGGACTCTTCTTGCCCTTCCTTCCCGTCGCTCCCTTCTGACTTTGACGCCACCACCCGCAGTATGAGAACACTCTTGGTGTGCCATTTTGAAATGTGATGCCTTTGGTTGAATCTGAATAAAGTTTCGTGTTTTCCAGTAATTTCTCTCAAATGAATTGAAATTTTTTTGGAAAATTGCTTTGCAAGGATCCAAAGGATAAGGCTCCCCTTATCGTGTGCCTGCTGCCCTCCTGAGGAGGAAGGCCACTTTGAGAACCTACAGGGAGGAATTATATTTTCCAGCTGAATACAGAAAGAAAAGAAACATTTGTCATTCCAGACTGTAGTCAATACTCAGGTGTATACAGATAGGGCTTCCCTCAGAGCCAGTCCCTGGTAGGGAGCTGTCTTGGAGCTCTGCCTAGGTTTGGCCATAATGGCCTTCTCATCTCTCTATACAGGTTTTCCCATCATATGATTCCTGGTCCCCCTGGCCCCCACACAACTGGCATCCCTCACCCAGCTATTGTAACACCTCAGGTCAAACAGGAGCACCCCCACACGGACAGCGACCTAATGCACGTGTAAGTAGAACAACGGGTGCACGCACTTGCCCTCCCCCTCCCTTCCTTTTGTTGTGAAGTTCACAAGGCTCTGCCTGGAAGGCTCTGTCCTCTGTTCCTGAGAACAGGGACTTGATTCTGAGACTATAAACCAGGGGATTAACATTTCACGGGCACTCACCAGGAAGAAGCAGAGTTCTGCGCGCAGCTGAGAGGGATCTTGAAATGATTCAAATTTTCAGAGCCAGGCTTTATTATTAACTTGTTTTGGAACAATAATAAATGCTGCCTCAGGCCTGAGGAGATGGCTCAGAGGTCTCTCTTCCAGAGGTCCAGAGTTCAATTACCAGCAACCACATGGTGGCTCACAACCATCTGTAATGAGATCTGATGCCATCTTCTGGCATGCAGGTGTACATGCAGATAGAGCATTCATATACATAAATAAATCAGAGTGGGGAGAGGAGGGAGGGAGGGAGGGAGGGAAGAAGAAATAGAGAAAGAGCGCCCCTTATTTAGAATTTGTGCATGAGAAGGCTGGGCCAAGCAGTGTTGATAACCGTAAGGCTTCTGAAAATATATTCAAAGAAGATAAAATATTTCTTGGGTAAGAAGGGTCAAAATCTCCTTAGGTCTTGGGAGCATGGTCAGGGGTAAAGAGCTTTGTGTTGTACTAATGAGGACTTGAGTTTGGTCCCTGGTAGCCATGTTAAAAAAAAAAAGCCAGATATGGTGGCTCGTGCCTATATTCCCACCACTAGAGAGGCAGAGACAAGAGGAACCCTAGGGTCTGCTCACCAGACAGCCTGGCCTCAGGCCTTCTAAACTTTCTGAACACCCAAGACTGATGTCAACTGAGGTTCAACACCCAAGGTTGACCCCTCCCATCTCTTATCCCTGTCTCTCTCTCTCTCTCTCTCATACACATACAGAGAGAGAGAGAGAGAGATAGAGAGAGAGAGAGAGAGATCCTGCTTTGCAAAGTATACCTTAATCTCCACCCCAAAAGTAAGCATCTGTTGCACCAGAAGAGGAATGGCCACTCTTTGGAGGTGACCAAGGGCCTGGTCTTTGAGGCCCTAAATGGAGCTTTCTCAGAGTGAAGGAACCTGATTCCCAGTGTCACTGTGTAAATGAAGAAATTCTATGGTTCAGTCATTTGCACAACACTGGGTTATCATCAGGTGAGCCACAGGCTCTTCTTCCAGGTTGACACTGTCCCAGGGGCTTACAATGAGCCGGGCGGGTCATCCTCACACCAAATCTGGCAGCGCCTACAGATCTTGTCTCCCGTCTCTCCCCAACTCCTCCTGCCCCTTTCCCTAACCACCACCACCTTTTAGGAAGCCTCAGCATGACCAGAGAAAGGAGCAGGAGCCGAAAAGACCTCACATTAAAAAGCCTCTGAATGCTTTCATGTTATACATGAAAGAAATGAGGGCGAATGTTGTAGCTGAGTGTACACTAAAGGAGAGCGCAGCTATCAACCAGATCCTGGGCAGGAGGGTAAGTAAAGGCATGTGGATGGTGTCTATATGGCTGCTGCAGCGTGGTTTGTTAAAATATTCTGAGATGTAGTTACCCCTCAGGTGGTGTGTGTGTGTGTGTGTGTGTGTGTGTGTGTGTGTGTGTGCGCATGTGCATGCATGCGCGCGTGCGCACCCTCATACTCTTACCTGCCCGCATGCGCATTCATGACGGAAGTGGTACACATGATACAATGATACAGTGTGTTGTTAACAATGTTGCCGCTGCTTGGAACATAGAAAACTTCCCAGAAATGATCACTATTTACCACCATTCTTTAAACAATATTTATCAAGTGTCTTTATTTATCTGTCACCATGCTTGGTAACAAAACAGCCGAGGTTCTTAACCTTCCTGGAGTATGATGTTTTGTATAGATATAGACACTAATACCCCCCAACCCCCACCCAATAAGTTACCTAATAAAAATTAAATGTGTAATAAATACTGTGGATGTAATTAGCAAGGTTATGTAAGAAAGAACAGCAGAGGCCAGCAGGGGAACCTCTGAGGACATCGCACTTATTCGAAGACTGGTAGCAGTTATTTGGGTGGATTTCCACAGCCGGGGCAGTGATGGGAGGCGAGGATTGGGAGAGGGCTCTCTTAAACCAGAGCTACAGCAGGGCTTCCAGGAGACTAGCCCAGAGGAGAGAGGAAGCCACACCTTCCCAAGCAGAAGCAGAGCTGTCCTGCTCTGAGACTCGAAGAACATGTTAGGCTCCAGAGGAGTCACGTATCTGGAGACGCGCTCTACAGCTTGCATGTGGTATTTATGGGTTGTCCTCTTCTTCTGTATCCTTCCTTTAACCCGTATTTATGGAGTAGCTCTTGTCTGTCATATACGGGGGTCCTAGACTATAACCAGGCTATGGGAACTCTTAAAATTCCTTCTCCAACAGCTATCCAAAAGACGAGCCATTCCTTCCACCTGCTTCCCCACAGTATCGAAGTGGTCTTAGCTTGATATCTGTAAAGCTGTAGGGTGAGCTCAAAAGTTAGGTTTTTCCTGATGTTGTACTGCACTTGATTAGGAATGTGTCATTTGTATGTACCGCTGCTCACCGGTTGTGTGCAGCAGCTTCTTAGTTCATGACCTCGGTAGATGGATTTTGACTTTTGTTTTTATTTTTGTAAGTTGGGATGAGGTGAGGAGGCTCTACCCACCCTTGGGAAGCATAGAGAGGATTGTGTGTTTATCAATTAAAGTCCTTAGCAAGCTCCCAACTCAGTACCCTGGAACACTCAGAAGACATTCAGGAGGCCTACAAGCCAGCGCAGAACACAGAAGCGGGCCTTGAGTTACCAGTTCCCACTGGAGAGCCTCAACCCGTTGCCAGCTCCGATCTGTGAGACGCCAAGTTCTCAAGGGCAGGGCGCAGGGACAGATTATAGTCTTTGGTGTTCCGAGTGTGATGTCCCATCTCCCTATGGATTCTTAAACACTTAATAACGATAATTACAGCGATTCCCAAGCCAGGTCTCAGTAGAGGGATGAGTGTGTCAGCTTTGAAGGGCTCCACGTTAAAAAGCCCAATGGCTGGTGACCACTTTCTCTGACTCTGTAAACCAAGAGAGCAGAGGCGAAGAGGGGTCGATGCTTTAAAAAAAAATTTCAGTTCAAATACCTCTCTTAGCTCTTTTCCTTTTTTGGACGCTGAGTCAGATGCCCCCTGGCCCTGCAGCAGGAATGCTTTTCCTGCTCAAGAGGGTGAGGATGTGATCTTTGAGGTATGCTTCCTATTTTTAATGCACATTTCCAATAATTGCTACTTTCTCGGCTCCCTGAACGGTCCCCAGGTCCAAGCATGTGTGTCTGAAAGGATGGTTCTCATTTGGGGGTCTCTCTCTGTCTTTGATTTAGACACCTGTTTCTATTTATAGGCCTCTGGATCTTTGATTAAGATCAGGTTTTCTGTCCTTTGAGCACTCCCCTCTGGCGGAGCCCTGCTTACTGGCTCTTTAAAGTTCTGGCTTTAAAAATCATGAAGTTTTACACCAGCGTGATTAGGCTGCTTAAAAGTGCATCTTAAATCCATCCTGGAACATTTTATCTTTTGATTTTTTTTTAAATTCATCTTTACTGTCTCTAGAATTGAAATGCCCATTCATATGAATGAATCAAAATTTACTTAATATACCTCATAAATAGCAATGGCACAAATCTTATTTTAAAATATACTGACTTGCTGGGCTATTGCCAGAGGTCTGCTTCCTACAGCTTGATTATTAGAATGTCTTAGCAGTTTCTTAAAAGTAAGCAAATGTTTCCCTCACAACTTGACATTTTTTTAATAATAAAATGTGGGGTTGTTTTTTAAAGTATATTTTTCAGTAATCAGAGAGTTAGGAAAATGTTTTCTTAGTTTCTTTCTGAGTTTCAGGAACCCCTGAAACAAAGGCCATCTCCCTAGTTTTTAAAAAAATGTTCGTCTTCAATGTGAGCCTCCAATCCAGTTGGAGAGCCTCCCTGCTAGTGTGCTAACTAGTGTGCTAACTGGCCTTCGGCTGGAGAGTCAAGCTGGTGCTTGTGCGTTAGGAATTATCAGGGAACTCAAGTCACTTGTAAGCACCAGTGGCCCGTGCTCTTTCCTTATTGTCTGCCTGCCCAATAAATACTGGCGGTGGAGAGGAGGCACAACCTCAGTTTGCCTTTTCAGGAGTTAATTTTTATTTGCCATTCTAGATTTTCTTCTCAGCTCATGCATCCATAAGCTATATCCAGTCATGCCAACATCTTCCTGTTGTCCAAGGTGACACAGGCCGCAGGACTTGTCATTTGAGTAGAGGGACAGATTTAAAAGTGGCAGACTTCTTGTCTCAGTCTCTTGACTTTTTCCTCTCTTCACACAGCTTAGTGACATTTTGCAATTTGGTAGTCATATTTATTTATAACAAGAGTTAGTAAATATCAATGACCAGCGATTTGTTTAAATATATATTATACACATATATACATACATAACACACAAATATATGTATATATGTATGTATATAGACATGTGTATGCATATATGTGTAGACATATCTACCTATATGTGTGTGTATTATGTATTGTGTATATGTATAGTGTATGTGTGAGTGTGGTGTCCGTCCGGTGTGTTGAGTATTTCTTCAAGGGTATTTCTCAATAGGCTGCATCACTTGAGGAAAGCAGCCTTGCTTTCTGGCCAGAAGAGCCACCGGTACCCACACATGCCTCTCCTTCATTTCTGCTGGTGGTATTATTATTATTTTATGATCAAGGTGTATTACCATTGGCCAGATGGCTTAGCAGGTAAAGGTTTACCACCCCTCCTGATGATCTGAGTTTGATCCCGGGAACCACATGACAGAAGAAGAGAATCAATTAAACTGCTATATGTATGCTGTGGTGTATATGCCTACACACACACACACACACACACACACACACACAAATACAACAAAAACATTTTTAAAGTCTATCACCTGACTTGCCTTTCTGCTCACATCGAGTCACCTGTGTGCCCTGCTCTTTAATTTTACATAGTGCACTTCTAATACAATTAAAAACAAAGACAGTTCCTGATCCAGCACCAAGGCTGGCTTCAAGGGGATTTCAAAAGGTGTGGGCGTGGCTGCCTGGCCTGTGGGCGTGGCCGCCTGGCCTGTGGGCTCTGCTGGCTGGGCAGGAAGGTGCCAGGAGTCCTGTGAGATGACTCCCTGCCTCTCTTGTCAGATCAGATAGGACAACGTGCATTCCTGTTTCCTGCAGGAAAGATGCTGAGCCAGATCTTGAAGTCCAAGGCCACACTGCTGGGAGCTTGTTCTCTCTGCAGCTTTCTCCTTCCTCCCTCCCCTCAAACACCCACGCCTCCCCTTTTCTTTGATTTTTTTTTTTCTTTTTAAGTCATTGAGGGGAGAAAAAGGTATTGGAATTAGAATCAGGGAGCCAGACAGCCTGGTACAGAATGGGAGGAGGAGGAGGCGCCCAGCTACCCGAGAGACATTTTGGGGGAAGGACTCTTCTTACTCCTGCAGCTACAGCATCTTAGTGTGGTCGCCTCACCGTTAGGTGGTACCCACATCTTACAGACCCTGAAGCTTGAGATGTAGGGAAAATACTAGAAAATCATCTGCTGGAGACCCAGGCAAATGGTTTACAAATATTTGTAAAAAGTTCAGGATGTAAATGTCCTCCAAATCCCAAATAGACACCTTGCCTCCAGAATAACTTAGTGGCTACATTACAAAGGTGAGAGAAGGGAGCCTCAAAGGTTGTCAGCAGCTTTATGTGCTGTATCAGAAGCCCCAGTCTCATAACAAATAAATTTAGGTGTTGCTTCTTGTTTCCTACTGGCTGCAAGCTAACCACAGTCAGAGTGTGCTGTGCGGGCAGTGTTATCAATGTTCTGTAGGCGTGGACGTGTGTTTAAGTGTGAGGTGATAGGCTAGCTTCTGATGTCTTGCCTGATTGGTTGTATCACATGATTTGGGTTCCAGACTTTGCATGACAGAGTCCAGAGAGAGTCTGGGTGGGAAGGGGGCATGTTTGTCCTAAAGGGCACCTGGAAATTAACACATTTTGCATAAATAAGTGATGTTTGGGCTTAGTTATTGGTGTAAGCTCCAGACAATGAAAGGAGAAAGCTGGGTATTAGGATTCTCCTGATACCCTGAAGTTTGGGTATTCTCCCTATTTATATTGGCAAAAAGGAAAGGTGGGTGACCGATCTTGATACTCTGATGTGCTACACGTGATAGAGGACCACAGGGCAGAGAAACCAAAATGTAAGATTCCCTCCCGCCACCAGACTCCAGGTGGATGTCTGTGGCACCAGGGCCACTTCGCGTTAGACGTGAGCCACAGTTTAACTGCTTACATTAAACCCGTCAGAGTGTGAAGTGGGAGCTGGATTGTTGCTTACCCTTTCTCTCTTCCTTTTCCGTTTCAGTGGCACGCCCTCTCCCGGGAAGAGCAGGCCAAATATTATGAATTAGCTCGGAAAGAAAGACAGCTACATATGCAGCTTTACCCAGGCTGGTCGGCGAGAGACAATTACGTAAGTCCCTTCTCTGTCCCCTGGCTTTACCTCCCCACCTCCATCTCCTCACCCCTGCCCTGCCTCCATCTCAGAGGGGATGTTTGCAGGATGCATGTGTTGGTACTGGTTCTTGTTTGGGGGAATTAACGAACTGTGTAATAAAGATTTTGTGAGTATGTTGCATTCTGGAAACTTTAAGCTTTTTTATTTTGTGGCTGTGGGTGCTAATGTCTCTGCAAAATGGAGCTCTTTTAAAGTTCAAAGCATAAATATAAAAATACTAGGGAAAAGAGATCTTTAAAAACCCCTATAATTTCACCATATAAAGGCAAGATTAATTATTAAATATTTATCACTAATCTTGCCAACCCTTTGTTTTCTGTGCATCTTTAGTTTTACATGTAGGTAAAATATAAGTGTGTATATATGTGTGTGTGTGTGTATATACATAACTTTTATCATTTGTTTCCTATTCTTCTCTTAAAAAATGTATTTTTCTTCTCTGAAGTGGTATTTATGTCCCTATTCTAAGTGAATGTCTCAGTTTCCTGGTTTCTCCTGATTTAAGATTTTTGGGTACCCCCACTTCAGAGACACATAATCCACCCTTCATTGGGTATGTCTGTGCATGATAGGGTTTTTTCCCCTTTGTCATCATTTCTGCAGGATAGATTCATAGTAAGAGGATGTTCAGAAGATAAACCATTTTAACGTTCTTGATACATGTTGTCAGGATTCTTTCTAGGTGACAATTGCTTTACAAATCTCACCCCATGTCTTGGTGACAGTTTTGACACAGTTTTAGAACTACATTGGGGGGGGATTGTTTTGTTTTTTGCTTTTTAATCTCATATTTTATGTTCTTTGACTAAAAACAGAGTAGGGATTATCATAGTCTAGGATATACTAGTTTCATTGTCACTCCCTTGCCTACATTGCACGCTCTCTTACCGGAGAGTTTGCATATCTGACATTGTCTTCAACTCTATATTCTATATTAAGAATGGCATATTTGAAATTCTGTCGCTTTATATAAAGTGACAATTTTGAGTGTTTAGATTCCTAATAGAATAATTTGAAAATCAATCTTAGACAACTACAACAGGTGGCTTATGAAAGGAAAATTTTACTGCTCCCTCTTCTAGAAGTTGAGACGTCTGAAACCAAGGGCACTCAATAGGTTGGGTGCCCCAAGGACAAGTCTGTGCCCTAATCGCCACCTCCCAAAGGCTCCACCTTATTCCAGCACACTCTGGGGGTGGCAGGAGGTGTCAAGATTTCAATGTGGAAGTGTGAGGGGGACATATCGGTCTAAGAGACTAGAGGCAGGAATGTCATTCAGGCCAGTCTTAATTTAGAGGAATTGTCCTTTCAACAGCGTAAGTGAAATCATGAACCAGTGTACAGTTTATTGATGGCCTTTGTTGTACAAACTTCAGTACAGAGACAATGACAATTTGTGTCTGAGGTCACATGTCATTACAGCATTTGGTGCCTCTTTCTGGGAATTTGTAGAACATTGTTTCCCCCTATATACTTTACATGAGTATATACTCCACTGAAAACACCACTTTACTGTCCAGAGTTTGGAGCTTATGCATCAGATATAACTCTGACACAGGAAGTAGAGAGTCCTGTGGGCAGCTACTTGGAAGCAACGGCAGTCGTCTCCTGCGCTGTTATTTTGGTTGTTTTAATAACTGCCATATGCGGACCGTAGGGAGTGCTTTCTACCCTTTCTGTTACGTTCTAATCCTTATGACTGGATAGCCAGCATCATTACCTCTCCGGGCGTGTGAGGTCAGGGAGGTTAGGTAATTTGTCCCCAGCCACGGAGTAGGTCACTACACTGCAATTTAAATCCACATAATATTGACTTGAGGATCTGCAGGGCTTCCCTCCCGGGGATTAGCTCCATGTCTCCTGGCTTCTGTTCCCTTAGCAGTAATTACCATGTGCATGCCCTGAGTCTTTGCCCACACCCTTTGTGGGGGTAGCTCAGGCTCTCCCAAGAGTGCGCAGTGTCCTCTTCCCGGGCCATCTTGGCATACACGCCCTTTGGCTGTGGCTTGCCTTGGAGGAGACCTCTGACTTTTACTCTCTGACCCATGCAAGAGCTTTGCCAAGGTGCGTGTGCCTTTGTACATACTTAGCATTGCTTGCTGAATGTCTTAGAAATTTTCAATTCTAATCTTAAAGTGGTAAGTTTTAGCATTTAGAAAGGTGTAAAGGATTGCTGTCTGCATTCCCTTTCTCTTCTTTCTTATTCATTTCTTCTGCTCTACTACATGTGAGATGAAAGTAGTTTTGGAGAAAGCCTATGGGTTATGAGTTTATCCTTAAAGATTGTACCTTCCACGACTGTTACAGGAAATTGTTTTGCTTGAATGAAGGGGAAACCAAGCTTTGTCCATACTGTACTTTTTGTTTGTTTGTTTGTTGCTTTTAAAAACAACCCCACCAATGGCTAAGGCAAAGCAGCATGCGGTGAGAGCACCCTTGCTAACAGTCTTGCTAGCAGGAGAATACCATCAGGAGCAGGATGCACAGTGAGAATGCCTCCTGGTCTGCTGAGACCATTAAATGTCCATCTGGGCTTAGTGTTAAAAAAGACCTGCTTAATGACACTATTGGATTTACAGTTGAAGTTTACTTCTATTATTTGGGCTAAGCAATGAAGTATTTGTGAAGCAACAGTCAATAGAATTTCTTGAGGAAGGGTATCCTGCCTCCCAAGATAATATAGTCTATGTAATTTTGATACTTTTTTATCTTACATGAATTAGTCAATGTATCCAAACTGGTGCCTCTTTGCTATAAGTTCTATAAGTTCTCTCACCTTGCCGATTTAGGCATAAAATACCACACAGTCGGTAGCGCTAAAAGATGCTCGGAGCGTCCCATGCTGGCTGTGTGCAAGGCTCGGAGGGTGGAGAGAGAGAGGCTCAGGCAGAGCTCGGGCCACAGCTGGTGAATAGATGCCCCGTGGCCCTGAGCTCAGGCTCATGGAGGAATTTCCACAGCAGAAGAGCCCCAGATATGTCAAAGGAAGAAGGAAGAGACATGGGACAGAGGCATTTCTTGAAAGAGATGCCACTTGGGACCCATGCAAATGGGAGCCAAGAGAGGAGAATGCAGAAGGATCTCATTGACTATAGGAAGCACGCTCTTCTGTTTTTTCCCTTCCCCAGAACACTTCTGGTCACATTAAAGACGATGTTTTTTGATGGTCACTGACCCAGGCTGTTTGCTTTAGTGTTTAGGAAGAGAGTTTCAGTCAACTTTCTAAAACTCTAAGGCCTCATTCAGTAACCATGTGACCTGGAGAAAAACTGCTCCGAGGCACATAAATATATCTGTGCTTTTATAGAGCCACAGGCATATTCAGTAAAGTCTGAGAGGCTGATTTTGTTCATGTTGTTCGTGGCTGCCCTTAGTCCAGAGGTGTTGGCTACAAAGAATGTTCTGTTAGTCAGTTGAAAATACCTGTAGCAGGCTAAGCACTCATGATTCGTGAGAGTAGGTTCTGTTTGCAGTCATATGAACGTGCTTTTCAAGGTGAAAGAAAAGGGGGAGAGAGAAAGAGAAGTTTTAGAAGAGAAATGAAGATTTTTAAGCCACTTAAAATATGACCATTTATTTTTCTAACTATATCATTGAGATGTTTTTGAAATGCATTTAAAATTGTTCTTGTATTGGTGTCATGTCTGTCTGAAGAACCAGCAGCCTCAGTTTCCCAGGTTCTACTTCCTACTCTGTCTTTCTCCTTGCTTACGAGACCATCCTTCTGCCACAGGGTGCTGGGCACTCAGTTGACACCACAGATATAAACTATGGGGCAGTACACTTCACAGCAGGCTTAGTGCTTGGCACCAGCAGAGGTAGGTTCTGAGCATGGCAGTCAGGAAGAGGAGTCTGGAAGGAGGCAGGAATACAGGAGTAACACACAGACACGTGCAGAGTCATTACACACAGGTGGTGAGGAAGGGAGAGCCAGTGACTCTCCCTGTCTCTCTGGCTGGCCTCCTCCTTCTGTCTATGCTTTCTGTACGGTGCACACTTGCACAGCTCACCGTCCGCCCTCTGACTTGACTTGTGCCTCTGTCCTTCCAGGGCAAGAAGAAGAAGAGGAAGAGAGAGAAGCTACAGGAATCGACCTCAGGTAGGTATCCCGTGACCCTCTGTTGGCACTTCTGCTACCGGCAGACTCCTTGTAAACCGTCCGCATCTTCCTAGACGCTGCTGCATTCTGTGACTGTCACGTGATCCCTTAACTCGGCTTTCTTTCCTGAGATTCCTTAATGTTTCAAAAAGACTTTTCTTTTACATGTGAAGGTGCCTGTAGAGACTCCTTTCCCATGCCTGTCTCTGGAGTCATAGTTATGAGGTGTGGTTGATTTTTTTTTGTCCCCTCCCTTCTGCTGTCTGTCTTCTCTTTGCTTCTGCCTCTGCTCTGTTTGCATAGTTCTTAAGAATGCCACTTCTATGATGACAGTACAACGTGCTACCTTGTATTCCCTTGAGAATCTTTCATGTGTCTGGGGTTTTTAATACTAAACAACATAGTGTCGGGGCTTGTCTCGCACTGGTGGCAGAAGACAGCAAGGGTCCACGTTGGTCCCTTTCCCTGTCCACTAAAGGACCACCACATGCACTGCACAAACAGAGACAGCTGCCATGAACCATAGAGGGCAAAGCGAGCAGGCCCACACGATGTTGTAGCTACTGCATATTTGCAATGTACGGAAACCTCTCCATAAAACTATGTTAAAGGCACAATTTTCTGCAGGTACAGGTCCCAGAATGACAGCTGCCTACATCTGAAACATGGTAAGATCAACTCTCTTGGCCCTGCTGCTGGTTTAGCTCTTAACAAGAGGCCCTTGCTTGCGAATCTCCCCTGCTCTCACCAGTTCCACTCAGCATCTTTCCCGAAAGAGGACAACATCACCCAAATCAGTCTAGTGCCGATGACGGGTGCGCTGACAGTTTCTATTCCAGCTGTGTTTGCGACACGGTGTGCCTTCACCTCTGCTACACCCTTTGTATCGTTATTTCTCTGTTCTCATGCCCCCACTGTTTTTCCCTCAGCTATTTCTTACTGACCAGTGGAAAAATCAGTCTTTAAAAAAAAAACCAAAAGGAAGCAGACTGAGCTCCCACACCACCAGTGGGGATGGGTCTGAGCTTTTATGCCAGCAATTTGAGAGCTAGCGATTTCATGAGAAATACATTGCAGTACTTAAGAGTTGGAACTTGATTTAGTACCTTTCATGATTATATTTATAAAATCATGACTATATATATAATATATACTTGATATAAAAGCTGAGTTTGAGGCAAAAGGTTTGATATAAAATCTGATTTTATTTTTGTCTTAAAATGCACTTCAGCTGTCTGTTTCTTTACTAAGTCATGACAATCTTTGGGCTTCTTACCGCTTTCTTTTTTTCTGAAAGTTAAGGAGTCTTCTTTGAATACACAAGAACAAAACCTGTTACTGTCCCCCAATTCTTGAGCCCCAGCTGCTACCCCCCAATTCTCCTTGAGCCCCCTTCCAGCTGCATCCTGCCCCTCTCCCCCACCCCCCCGCCGTTGTCCTCAAGCCCCCAGCTGCTGGGTGATGCCTGACTTGCTACATTTACTGCTTAAATTCACTAGTACCAATCTCCCTCTCATTCCCTGGATGGGTTGCATGGTCTTTGAAGTCATCACTCACACACACACACACACACACACACACACACACACACACCTGTCACAGTTCTGTTGTGCAGAGAAAAACTGGGAGCCACAAGATATGTACAGAGCAGAGAGGGGGCCAGGCTGCCATCCAGAGAGTCCAGTGAATTAGTGATGACGGAATTCTTGCTCTCCACACCCCTCCCCTTCCTTAGCTGTAAGAACTCCTGCACCTGGGTTTGCTGGTCACCAGTGCTTGTTTATTACTGAGCCAGGTTTTTATAAGGCCTGAAGATGCTACATTGCAAGAGACAGAGAGGGACCCCGCTGTCAATGTGCTACCTGTGCCAATCGTGGGCGTTTGATATAGGAGTCTTGCAGAGAAATCTAATGTTGCAATTGGCCCTCAGGAAAGCACTCTGTCGCAGGGAAGGGCCCTGTGACAATCCATAGTCCCTTCTGGAAGAGCTGCAGCAGAGAAACCAGGGACTGAGCAGCTACCCAGGTCTCAGCACAGGCCCGTGGGAAGTGCAGAGCATAGAGTAGCCCTCATAGTTTCTGAACTTGGGGCCGCATGGGGAGAGAGTAAGGAGAGAAGCCATGGCCTCATTCATCTAACTTCTGGTTTACACTGCTTCACGGTGCTGCCACAGAGACCCTTTGGTCCCCTTCCCTAACTTGACACCACCCAGTTTGTTTCTGTGTAACAGTCGATGTGGTTCTTCACTTCCTGTGCAGATCACCTCCGAAGCCTCCTCCCCTCCCCCGAGTGGTTTTCTGGTGCCCACAGGTGCTCAGAACTATGCTGATTATGTGCGTTTGGTTTCTCCCATGGGGTAGGAAGGTCCTGTCTTGTCTGAGCTGATTTCACCTCGGAAGCAAGCCCAGGACAGATGATGTACATGATTAGAAGCAGATCTCGCTCTCTGTAGAGCAGTGGTTCTCAACCTGTGGGTCACGACCCCTTTGGCAAACCTATTTCCAAAAATATTTACAATAAGATTCACAGCAGTAGCAAAATTACAGTTATGAAGTAGCAATGGAAATGATTTTATGAGTGAGGGTCACCACAACGTGAGGAACTGTCTTAAAGGGCTGAAACATCAGGAAAGCTGAGAACCACTGCTCGAGAGAGATGTGAAACTCCCACAGCTGTTTTTCAACCCCAAGAGGACAATGCCAAGTGCACTTACCTGCCAGGGCCTGAGCAGGGAGGGGCAGAGGCTCCGCCTCCCAGAGGCCTCACTCCTCTAGAGCACTGAGGGAAATGTCATGTGTATCTTACAGTCAGACAGTTAACTCCACACTCATGGGCTTCACAGGACACTCCAGTACACACACAGCCTGCTGAGTCGTATCCACTCCTCCCCACCATCCCCTGGCCTGGATCTTCTCCACTTTGGTTTTTTTCCTTGTAGTTCTCCTGAGTTTTCCTCCTCCTCCTCCTCCTCCACCTCCTCCTCCTCCTCCTCGTCCTCTTCCTCCTCCTCCTCTTCTTCTTCTTCTTTTCTTCCTCCTCTTCCTCCTCCTTCTTCTTTTTCTTCTTTTTTTTTTAAGGAAAAAAATTTTTAAGTTAACTTTTTAGGTTAGTACAAAATAATGAATTTTGTTATGGAATTTTTCTTTTAAAAATTGTTACGGAATTTTCATTTTTATTGTTAAATTAGCTTACAAAGTAGCGGGCTTCCATATGGAATTTTGATATTTGGTTTTGGTTGATGCCCCTACCTCACCACTGCATTTCCATATACATGTGCCTGCTCGGTTCTGATTTGGTTCTTGCCTCCCTCTCGCCTCCTCCTCCTCAGGTTGGTTTCCTTCTCCACTCTCACGACAGTTACAACATCTAGCTTCCTCTAGCTTCCGCATTTGAGAGAAAACTCACTGTTCTGTCTGGGTCTGGGTTATTTTGCCTAACAATCACCCCGAGTTTGCTCTATTTTTCCTACAAATGACTCAGTTTCGTTATTCTTTATAGCTAAATAGTACTCCGCTGGGTACATCTGTTTATCTAACTCATTTGTTGCCAAGCCCCTGGGCTGCTTCTGGCCATTGTGAATATTCCCTCTGGAATAATGGGTGTGGGGATGTCTGTGGTATGCGGACTCTGGGTGTGTACCCAGAAGCCAGATTATACAGTGTGTCTACTTTTAGTTTTGGGGGAAATCAACATATATTGCCCTCCGGATGGTCGTACTGATTTACATTCCCACCAACAATATGCAAGAATTCCTATCCAGCAGGGATGTGACCAGTGTGCGTTCTGTTTACTGGTCGCCATCCTGACCTGGCTGGGATAGACTCTCAGCGTACTCCTAATTTGCGTTTCCCCCATAGCTAGAGATTTTGGACATTTTCTCAAAAGTACCTGTTCGGATAATTTACTCATATATCAATTGTGTTGCTTGCTTCTTTGTTGTCGTTGGTATATTTTTGAGGGGTTTTGTTTGTTTTCAAGTCACTTTTAACAAGGAGTAGGGCTGTGTGCATGAGTGATGTGCCTGTGGATGCCAGAAGAGGGCGCTGAGTCCCTTAAGTGGGAGTTACAGTCCGATGTGAGCCACCCGATGTGGGTGCTGAAAACCCAACTCAGATCCTCTGTAAAAGCAGTATGCATCTTAACCTACTGAGCCCCTCTCCAGACCCCAGAGGGCTTCTTTGTCTGTTTTTAATATATTGTGGATGTTAACCCCATCAGGTTACTAGTTAGCACAGATTTTTTTTTTCCAGTCTGTAGGCCACTTCCGTTGCAAAAGCTTTCTTAATTCAATGAAATACAGCGTACAGTTATTTTCTCTCCGTATACTTCAGTCTTGTTCCTAAAATCAGTGCTTGTGGCAATATCTCGAAGCATTTTCTTTATGTTTTCCTTTAGTAGTTTCAAAGTTTCAGGCCTTCTATTAAGATTTTTAATTTACATAGAGTAAGACTTAGGCATCAAGTTTCAACCTTTGAGACGTGTGTATTAAGTTTTCCCTCCTCCGTTTCTTAAAGTAGCTGTCGCTTTGCCAACCCATGTCTATGGAATCTTTGTCAAGAATCAGTTGCCTGTGGATTCATGGGTTTGTTTCTGTCCTGCATTCCATTGGTCAGTGCTAACGCTGTCTCATTAAATTCCTGTTAAAGGAGAATGATCTTTCGAGTTCACACCTCTGAAGATCCAGCTCAAATGCTAAAAAGCTCTTTAAATACTGTGCTTCCACACCTTAAAAATGCATGAATTACATTTTATGCTTCTATGTTTTGGGAGGTGGGGTGGGAAGTTGTTCCCAATGTGGCCTCTTCAAACCCCATGTAGAATGTTGAGGAGGGGAAAGTGAACCAACCAAAATGAGTATATGTGAAAATTCCATATGCAAATTCACTCTGAAACTATTGTTGACTGGCTGTCAGTACCAGAACACCTTTTGTCCAAACTGGAAACAGGATCAGTGAAAGCCATTCCTTGAGGGCTCTTCTGAGCAAGCCAAATGCATCCTGTCCTGGTTTTGGACTAAGCCATCCTTTGTCGGAAGCTGAGAGAGAGCTCAGAGCCTTGGGAAGTGAGACTGTGCCACTCATGTCTGTCTGCATGAAGGCCAATGCCATAGAGACTAGTGGTTTATTCTGCAAGCCACCAGTAAGGGTGACTCCCACAGGGTGGGGATTGTGCCTGAGGAGGGGCTACTTGGTGAGTGAGATCCTTTTCCTTCCCAGAGGGGTTTTCAATTTGGGAAGCTGTAGGCTCAAGACGGCTAACTATAAAATAATACGATTCATGCTATGAGTTACATATAGCGTGTTAGATAAAAATAAAGACTACGTAAAATAAATAGGTAAATCTGAGTAGGATCGTGGCAGTGTCCTGGGTGTCTGCCACTTGGGCAGCATATTGGCAAGGGAGTTCCTAGATTTCATAGCATGTTGATTATTTTCCTGGGAGTTATTAGGGCTTTGGTGTGGGTTTGATTTGGAACCTGCAACACTTCAACAGCCTGTCGGCAGTCAGACATTGTCATCCCAGACTTGACTTTTCTCTCTTCATAGCTCAGTCAAGATGCATAAGAAAGTAAGCCAAAAAAAAAATCAGAATTTTTGAAACATCAGGAAAATTGATCACTTGAGTTTATTAATTTAAAACCAACCCTGTGAACAAGTTTATTAGTGTTTGGTGTACTATAACAAACCCCAGAGCCAGAATTATACAGAGATATGGTTTTGATGTAGTGCCTCTCTGATTATATAGTATCCACAAACTAATTGAAAAGTAGAATCAAAATATGTTAAGAAGTAGAAAACTCCCCCGGCTAAAGGCACAGAAGTGCACCTGAAGACGCAGATGTACACGCAGCCCCCTCACGCCCGCCCCGCCCATCCCACCCCTATTTTGGCTTTGACATAATCTTTATCTCGGAGGCTTGCTAACTAAATGAAGAAGTGTGTTTATCACTAAGTAGAACCTTCAGCCTTCACTGCCCTGGGGGCCAGGAGCTGTGTGGGAGAAGTAATTGTGAGTGCTGTACAGGCTACGGGAGTTAATTGTGCAGTACTTGGATTTATGTTGGGAAAAAAAAAACCATATTTCTGGCTTCTGTTTGATGATGGCATTTAAAGGCTCAAGGCTCCTGGGTCCTGCGATTCCTCCCACAGAACCCCCCAGCTGCAGAGCCAGAAGGCAGAACCCTGAGGGTCTGAGGGAGCCTGGATGCAGTCCCAACTTCAGCTCTGCCCTCTGCGAGGTGGGAAGTGAATGGTCAAACATTCTCCATAGTCTTTTTAAAAACCTTTACTTCCTGTATAGTTTGAGGCTCATCCTGGCATCTTTGAGCCGTTTTCCTAATCTTTGCTCCTAATCCTGCCCCCGAGTGTACATGAAGCCAACCTCATTAGGTGTCTAAGCCTCTGGGTGTCCTCTGGGTTGGTGTTTAGTAGAAAACAAAGCCAGACTTTTTTATTTTTTCTTTTTTGAATGGTGAAATTAGAGGGAAATTCAAGGCAGCTTGAGAAATCCTAACATTTGTACAACGTCTCCAAGCAAAGACTCTTGCCTATACCTAGAAAGTGAAAACATGTTGTCTCCTTTTTCATCTTGTGACACACACAGGAAGCACCTGATAAGAAATTGTTACAAGCAGAAGGAAGGGAGCAGAAGTTAAAGACTCTGGGAAACAAGTATCTGGAGTGGAGTAGCTGCCAGGTTAGAGAGGCCAGGTGTCAACATCTGGACTATGTAGTACCCACCCAGCTGGAGTTAGCATCTCCCAGGCAAACAGTTGCTCTGTGCCCAGCAGCGCCCATTAGCAGAGGCCACCTTCTGCCTCCCTTCATAATGCAGTGTTTAGATCCCAGGCAATACGCCGCTGGCTGCATCTGTCTTGCCTGAGATTCCTGGTTCACTTTGCTTAAGCTGGAGATCTTGGTGCCCTGAAGGGGGCTCCACAGCTTCTGTCCCTGGCTTGTCCAATCTAAAGGAATGGCCTACCTATGACTTTCCTCTTCTGCAAATGGCTGTCACAGATGAGTAAAAACCTCTTAGAGAATCCATAATGCAGCACTCGTGACTGTCCTGTTCCTCAGGAAGTTCAGCCCTCGGACAGGCTTGGTCACAGTTTTAACATAGAGACGGTCACATAATTGACAATGTGGTTGAAATGGCTGCTATGTAAACTATAGGTTTTCAAAGTCGGACCCCATGTCCAGGATGCCTGTGGTCAGAGTCTCCACTACTTTCTGTTGCTATAATAAAACATTATAACCATGGCAACTTATAGAAGAGTTTATTTGGGCTTATGGTGGTTCCGCCAGGGCAGGGACTCATGGAAGAAAGCGGGAAGCAAGGCAGCACAGGCAGGAAGCTGAGGGATCACATCTTGAACCCCAAGCACGAAGCTGAGAGTGAATTAGAAATGACTGACTCTGAAAGTCCACCCCCAGTGACATACTTCCTCCAACAATGCCAGAACTCCTAACCCCCCCTCCCCCAAACAGCCCCACTCAGTGGGACTGAGAGTTTCAATGCTGAGACTAGGGAAGACTTTTCTCATTTAAACCATAGTCATCTGTGTGATAGGATGCTTTTGCATATTGAAAGGCACGATCAGATCTCCAAGTCTTGGCATCCACAGCCAGCCGTGGGGGCTAAACACTGTATATTAAAGACTCTGAGGATAACTTCAGAATGTTCCAGGAAGCAAAACTTGGTTTCTGGCACATTTACCACTGCACTCGCTGTGAGAATGACATCAGGTAGGACTGTCCTGCAGTGGACCTCTCCAACCTTCTCGAATGTCACTCTCTCTTCTCACCTGTGCCCAGTGGGGCCGAACGTGTGACAATCACGTCTGAAGCAGACATGTTGCACATCAGTTCTTCCTGTCATGCTGTCCCCTAAACAATACAGAGAAATAACCTTTGCTTGGCCCTTGCATTGCTTTCGCTATTGGAAGCAATCCTGAGGTGGTTTAAAGTACAGGAAGGACATAGGTAAGTTATATGTGCCATTGCACATCTGACTGGAAAGGAACCTTTATGGATAGATGCCAAGGGACACCTGTTCCAGAACAGCCTGATTTTGACTTACATAACCATCCGGCAGAACCAAGGGCGAGCTTAGTGCTGGGCCAGAGAGTAGGAAAGTAGAACTCAGCTAGCAAACCAGATCCACTGGTCAGCTGCAACTAGAATCTAACCAAGGAGGCAGTCAGTGGAGATGGCTCTGTGGTTAAGACCACCGGCAGCTTTACCAGAGGCCCAGAGATCAAGATCAGTTCCCAGAACCAACCTGACAGTTGACAGCCATCCAATCCCTGAGCATCCAGAGCCCCTTCTTGCCTTTGAGGTACCAGGCACATACACATACATGCAGACAAAGCACCCACATAATAGAAATAAATATTTAATCTGTTTGACTGGGCCTGAAGAGATGCACGGGGAACTCAATAAACTTCCCTTCTGATAATGTGATCTCTAGAATTGCCCCGGAATTTATGGATTGAATTGCAATTTCACCTACACACTAAAGTAATGTCTAATAAGGAATTGCTTTAGACACCTTTTAATAGAATCCTTTTCTTACTGGGGTACCTGGAGCTACGGATGTGCCACCTTCCAAGTAGCAGAGTTTTCTGAAACCTGAAGTCTTATCTCTTTAACTAGCAAAACAGGGAAAACAGTTTTTGTGTGGTACTAAAGCTAGAACCTAGGACCTGGTGCACTCTACGTAGCCTGATTAGACTTTTTTGAGACAATGCTTCCATAAGATTGCCTGTGGGCAAGCCTGAGGAACATTTTCCTAATTAGTGATTGATGGGAGAAGGGCCAGCCCATTGTGGGTGATACCTCCCCAGCAGGTGGGCCCGGGTTGTATTAGAAAGCAGGCTGAGCAAGCCAGGAGGAGCTAGCTAGCATCTTCCCCTTATTTCCTCCCCAGGTTGCTTTTGCTCATGCTGTCTTTATCACATCAACAAAAACTCTAAGATAATAATCTCTACCACTGTTAAACACCCACAGCTCCAAACATGGACTTTTTGTAAAGGCTTTAAGGAGGCTGGGGGAATGGTCCAACAGTTAGAGCGCTGGGTCACCCAGGGGAGCTGGGTTCCATTCTCAACATCTACGATCGCTGTTCACAAACAC
Organism: Grammomys surdaster; assembly: GCF_004785775.1. Lineage (NCBI taxonomy): Eukaryota > Metazoa > Chordata > Mammalia > Rodentia > Muridae > Grammomys > Grammomys surdaster. Next base: position 10,539,577 of record NW_021621323.1, on the reverse strand, counting down.
CTGTAACAGCAGTTCCTGGCATCTTCTGCTAGCCTCTGTCATGCACCAGGAGACATGCATGCAGTCAAACACCCATACACCTAAATTGTCTGTATATATTGACATTTTAAAATTGGTGTCTCTGGTTTTTTTCTGGTACTTTCCTTGCAATGTGGAACGATTCCTCTCTGCCAGGATATGTGAGTCCTGCCATGTTGGGCTGAAGAATCAAAAAATTAACGTTATTTGAATAATAGGAGTCGGGCATAAAGGGCCCCAACTTAGAGACGCCGGGGTGCTCTGTAGATACAGTGTGCTGGGTTTGTGTGTGAATTTCACAGCTTCCCTGTGGCTCCGTGTGATATGAATTTCTCTGCTGTCCCCCATACCTGAAGCTGTGCTGTCACTGGGCCTTCATACACCATGTGACAGAAAAGTCCAAAGCAAGATTGCTCACAGTTTTGGTTTTAATTCAGCTCTGGCTTGATATTCGTTAAGTTCTTAGGTATATTCTGAGAGTCCGAAACACTTCAGTTCTTCCTCTCAGACTTTTCTCAGTCTTTTTAGAAGACATTTTGTACCCAGAAACACCCTGTTGCTCTGTATTTCTAAATGGTATCATCTCGCTTCCTCGCTGCTTAGTCTTGGGTCTATGTTGGTCGGCCTGTGTATCTCCTCTGTCCGCACGTTCACAGCCTATGTATCCCACACTTTTAGCAGTGGGGGTGGTGTTGAGGAACCCTAGGCTGTCATCCTCCCGCAGTGCCTGCTGGGCAACGTGGTGGAGTTCACACATGCACTTTTAACCCCAAGGCAGTAACAAGGCTCACTGTCTCTTTGAGAGCACCAGATACCTGTAACTCCCATGTTTTTCCCTTCATCCCTCCGCACACCCAGGAGCAAAGGCAGGCTGCACCTGCTTCTTACAGATGAGGAACTGGGGCTGGGCACGCCAGGGACTTCCTGAGTAAAGGAAGATCATGATTCCAGGCCTGCATCACAGCCTGACTCAGGCCTGTGTGTTCTGGGGGTGTCTTATTCGCGTGTAAAGCCACTTTTCCATGGACTCAGGCTGATTCACAAGCATAAAGCGTAAAAGCAAAAAGGAAGCACACATGGATCCTGTTTCCTCATTTTTTATAAGAATTTATCCTCTCCCCTCTCTGGGTGAACTTCTGTCACGATGAGAGAAATGTGGACTAGGTAGAGAACTTAAAGGGCTTCTGGCTACAGAAATATGTTAATTTTGAACCTTTCCCTAGGGCAGTGATTCTCAACCTGTGAGTCGTGACCCTTCTGAGGGTCAAAAGACCCCATAGGGGTCGAATATCAGATAGCCAGTGCATCAGATATTTGCCTTACAGTTCATAACAGTAATTTACAGCTATGAAGTGGTAACAAAATAATTTTATGGTTGGAGGTCACCACAGCACAGGGTACTGTATTAATGGGTCACAGTGATTAACCCATTAATATGGGTCATATCAATATATATCGAGGACCACCAATATACAGCATGTCCTAAATGTGTCTGCAGGTTGTAGATCCAGCAGTCACTAGAACCACAGCCTCCTCACAGGTGGGGGTGCGAAGGGTCGTATGAATAGATTGAAGGCAGACTACCCTGCAGCCATTGCTGATGGGTCCCAGGCCGGCCTCAGTCACCATGATATGAAGTATTGTTTAGCTTGTTGCAGTTCGTGTTGGCTAGCACCAGGGGAACACTGTACACTAGCACCCTGCCTGCGTCTCATCTGAGTCCAAAGCCAGGGCTATGGACCCCTTCCTGCCTCCCTCCCACGGCTCTGTGGTCAGGGCTGCAGTAGTCCTCAGTGTGGAACTAAGGACTAATTCAGCTCCAGAAACAAAACTCAGCGTCAAGCTCGCTGACCACACATTTTCATTTTTCCTTTTCCCAAACCCTGGGTTGTCTCCGTGCCAAGGACCTGCAGCTAGACTCGCCAGGTTAGAGCAAATTCTCAGAGGAGGGTTGGATTTCTTTACTGGCTGACGAGCGTAGGCCTCTCTACTGGTTTCCTCTCAAACAGCGTGGCATTTTGGGTTAGGCAAAGTTATAAAGTATTCTAGATGTCGAGTTGCCAGGATAAAGGTTGCCTAGTGATGGGCAGAGAGAAGGCAGGAAGGATAGAGAATGGTAACGTAGTTGCAAAGCATGGTGGTAGCAGTGAGTGTTGAACTCAGCAGTGTTTCCCAGGTTGAGGGTTGGCTGACATCCCGGGTTGGGTGACTTCAAGTGAGCTCGTCACCTCTTTGGGCCTTGATTTCCTCTTCTACAAATACGTGAGAATTCACAGCACTGTGCAGCAGCGGTATGAGACTGTTGTGTGAAGTTTTTCCCAGTGCCAGGCTTCTGACAGGCGCAGTCACCTTGAAGTCAGTTAGGCAAAGGCACTAGAAGCAGAATGCTTGGGGATTAGCTACAGGGGTTACCTTGGGCCCCTGTCACGTCACAATCTGCCTCGGTCTCCTCTGCAGACAGACAGGGCTAGGCGGCTCTGCCGTGCTTGCCCCCTGCCCTGAATCCTACACAGCTGCCCTCCACACACATCAGACCAAGGAGTCCACGCCCTGCCTCAACAGGCAGAGAGTAGTTGGCACGAGGGGCGTGGCATGTTGCCACAAGGCAATTCATACAGTTAAAATTTCTTTTCACCCCTCGAAAAACTAACATCTAATACCGTCTCCCCAAAGATAACGTCATAACTGAATACACATTCAGGTCTTCCCTCCTGAGGTAATACCTGGCGCCGTTTAGACAGAGGGGGGGTGGAATGGGGGATGGGGAGAGTTGGGAGGGGTCCTGAGCCAGTGCTTTTGGTTGCTTACCAGTTCTGACTGTGTTGTCAAGAATGCGAGAGTTTGCATTTTGTCCCCAGAGACCCTCCTTGTTATCCCTGTCTTCGCGTGTATAGCTGGGCAAGCCCAGGTGGCCCACCTTCACCCATCAGAAGGTAGATGGGAGAAAGGGCTAGGCTGCCCGCGTCTCGTCTCCAGGCCTTTAATAGAATTCTGTATCCGTTTTCATAGAGTTGGGGCCTCCTCCTGCCGACCGCTCTTCTCCAACCCTCTCAGTTTTGTACCAGAGACCCAGTCTCTAGGGTCAGCACAGTTCATCTGCCAGGAGCCTTCAAGGCTCGCCCTTTTCCATTCAGGCTCCACGTAAGCCAGGTGAGGTCTTGGCTCTGCTTGAGTAGAGAGGTGGTCAGTCAACTGGAGGTTGTTTAAGGAAGGCAGCCGTGGTCAGGGTGTGTAGGGTGTTGTGTTTGTGCCAGTGTCTGCACAGCACAAATGGCCACACGGCAGGGCACTGGCCTTGACATCTGTAAGAGAGCTGCTGGCTCTCTTTGATGCTGGGGGCTTGGTAATTGCTGCTTTGATTGCCCTGGGCAGCCTCAGTGGGTGGAGCCCGGTCCCTTTCCAGTAAGCAGCCCACCCCCACTGCAGACCACGGCAGTCCTCCTATCTCTGGAGCTTGGTTTCTTCAAGTGGATCTTGATTTGACCCATTTTGTATCTGTAAAACAACACACTCAGGGCCCTGTTTCTCCTGTGGGAGTTGGTCGGCCCTGATGCCCCTGTATTTTAACAAGGAGGCCCAAAAAGCTCCTTGACCCTTTTTAGGGCCATTTCCCTTCAGGAATGCAACCCTGGGTTGGTAGGCTGCCGTGCAGGAGACCTCTGAGGACAGCCAACTTGTCGGGGGCAGTTGCAGGACAACACAATAGTGAAGTGAAGAGAGCCAAACCATGCGCACCCGTGTAGGAAAGAATGACTATTAGGAGATGTCTGTGGGGAACCATGATGCTCTAGGCAGCCATGTTTGTCTTGACTGTCATAACTGAGGCCACCTCCAGCTACAAGAGCGGGGCTTGTATGTAAGACAGGCAGGCAGAAGGGGTGCAGCTCTGATCTAGAATTAAAGTCAAGGCAAGAGTTCCTACAGCTGGGGTTGGGGACAGACCCCAGCGGACGGACAGGTTGTCCCCCACGGTAGAGGACATCCTCAGCTCCCTGTGGTCATTCAGATTTAAACCCCAACAGCTTGGCTTGGGCCAGCAGCCTCGGACTTCAAGGCCATACCTTCTTTGGAAACAACATTTTCCTGTCACAGACTCAGAGGAAAACTGCCCAGGAAGAGCAACTTGGACCTAGCCTTTGAACATCCTTCATGCAAAAGCGCAAAGTAAACAGGGACCTCTGGGGCCCACGCCCATGCCGGACTCCGGTCCTGTTCCTCCCATCAGAAAGGCCTTGCCTCTCTCAGCCCTTTGATCCTCCCGGGTGAAGGACTGACAGGTTGTTCGGTTGATAACAAAGATCTGTAACCAAACAGTGTGTTCTTCTGTTAAGTAGGAAAAGCTTAGCTTTGCAGAGTAGGAATTTTAAATCTTTGGAGACTTCGCAATTACAGCATTGCCGGAGTTTCTTCCCATTTTTCTCGGTTTTATTCCTCCGTAGCTGCTTGGAGGTATAGTTGCTTCACAGTTTGGATCAGGTGTTTGGGGACCGCTGTGGAGGAGGCATCAGTCCTCCGTGCCATCTATCACACACTGGCACAGCTTGTGTGCAGGTGTCCTCTCCTCCTCTGCATCAAAATCCCGTGGAAAGCGTTTGGCCACCCAGGTTGTGTTTTTCCTTTTCAAAAAGTCTCAGAGCTTTCTTTCGGTTATCTGATTGTTCTAGCTCCTTTTCCTCTTCAGTGAGAGCCCACCACGTAATCTTTTAGAGGAATGGTTACTTGTACAGCAACCACAAACACAGAGAGCTGGGCTCATCCGAGGCTGTCACAAGTTCCGGATGGGACACAGGGCTTCTGCAGCTCTGCCTCAGGTTCAAAGCCGTGGGGACCAGTGTGTCCTGGGGTGAAGGAACTGACCATGCCTTTGATTTCCTCTGACTCCGTTTGTCATGGTGTTTCTTTTGGTCTTTAATCACTTGGTAAAATCTCAGGTCATTAAAACTTTGGGGACTAGGGGCTCTTCGTTTTGAAAAGCATCCATTATTTTAAATTACTTGCAGAGTAATTTGTTCGCGAGTACTGGTAAATGTCTTTGCTCTTGTAGAATGTGTAGAAATGGAGGTGCTGCCACCCCCTTGGACCATAAGAACGAACAGTATATCTTGGGTGTGTTGGGCTTGTCGTATGGGAGTTCGAAGCACGCTGGCCGTTTGGAATGTTTCTAGTCCTGTGTAGAATCCTGCAGTGAACTAAAACCAGCGCTTGTCCTTCGGGCTCTCCTCTGACCTGGCTCTGCTCGCCTCTCCAGTTCCTGTCTAGCTCCTTCTACTGAGGTTTTTTCAAACATGGTTTCATTTGTTTGTTTGTTTGTTTGTTTGACTAAGACCCAACTCTTTAAATGCATGTCATAACTCTGCACATACATATACAAAACCAAGTAAAAATACCTATCCTGGGATATATTTGAGGATTTTTTTGGTTGGTACCTAGCCATCCATTTTTAGCCGACATGAACTCAAGGAAATGGATAATGTAACTGTACTGCTGCCTGTGATACAAGGCACAGTCTTTTAAAGGCCTGTGGCAACTTCACGTTAACAGCATTTCATTTGTTCCTTCTTGAGGTGGCAAAAGAAGCTCATTCCCAACGTGCAAAGCCAAGGCAGCGACCCCAGGCCCTCTTCTGGAGATGGAAGCTTGTTGAAAACCCAGACTGTCTCCACAGCTTGCCCGGCTGACCCCAAGGAGCACTGACAGCAACTCTACCCTGAGGTCACCTCTAGCGCTGACCCACAGACACAGTCACTGCCAGCCCTCCCTTCTGTCTACTGCAAGCGCCAACTTCCAAAAGAAAGCCGAAAACGGTTGCTTCTGAAAAAGAAAAAAAAAAATTAAAAGCCCATGAGAATGCTAGCAGGCCCTGCCCACTGTGCGGCATTGCTTCCGGTCTCTCTGTGCTTCTTGACCGTCTTCTGCGCAGACCTGTCACCCTTCAGCAAGGACAGACTGCACCTTGGCTGTGTTTGCCTTGTCACGTGCAACTAGAGCCAGCGGCCAGAGCAGGCAGGCATCAGCATCCTGGCGTGAGAATTGTGGGAGACTCCTCTTGCTCCTCTCTTCATCTTTCCTCTCTTCAAGGTTTTATTTAACAGTACAAAAGGATCAAGTTTGTGTTTGCTTCTCTTTTTTTTTAACTTGAATTTTTAAATTTACTTCTTTTTTTAATTTTTATTTTCCTTGTATATTTTGCTAGCTCTGAGCTTTTCAATTAAATTCATAGGTCTGGAAGAGTTTGAAATAAAAACAAGATGAAAAGAAGCCAGGTTTTTTGTTTTGTTTTGTTTTTTTGTTTTTCCTGAGAGATGTTGTCCAGTAAGTGGCTTCTCTGTGATACGAAGTGGCCTCTGCCCTGTCAGGTGTTTGATAAAGCTAAAACAGCCAAACCCACTCTTGTTTGAGATCGAGTTTGGCAGCCTGTCTCACTTAGTTTTCTGATTTTTTTCTTTTTTCTTTTTTTAAAAAAAATAACAACAAACCTTAACATCTCCTTTGAGCGCACCCATTTGCAGTGATTTTTTTTTTTTTAATTTCTTTCCTTTCACTCCTGTAAAAAGCCCAGCACTTGAATTGTTCTTTCTTTAAATGTTCTGTATTTGTATCTGTTTTTATTAGCCGATTAGTGGGAATTTATGCCAGTTGTTAAAATGAGCATTGATGTACCTGTTATTTTTTTAAATAGCACGGCACAGCCTCTGCCCCAAACTTGTCATCTTAACGTTTGTCATTCCAGTTTGAGTTAACGTGCTGAGCATTTTTTAAAAAGAAGCTTTGTAATAAAACATTTTTTTAAAAGTGTCATTTTATTAAGAATAAAGTTGCTAATAATTGCGAGTTGGTGATGACCTGAACCGGAGACCAGGACTTGGTGGGGCACAGGAGCAGCCCCTGTCAGAATGGCGCTGTGAGCGAGCGCACAGGGCAGCCCCTGCCTCCCAGGCCTGCAGACCCCAGCGTCTCCTCTCCTGTGCCAGGCACAGATGCAAAGCATGGTCAGAAGGAAGATACCAGAGCCACGTGGTAGTGGGTTTCTCCCGGGACACCTCGGGCTCCCCTCGGCTCCGGCGCTGGTGTGGAGAGGCTCACCATCAGCGCACGTGCCTTCCCTCTTCAGACCCGAGCTCCCCACGGGGCGAAGGAGATCATCTGCCCTGTCCATCTCCTCAGAATCGAAACTTTCCGTGTTTAGTGATAGCCCACAATGTCTCCCGTAGACCCTTATACTAGTACACGTTGCTCTATGATTTAGCAGAAACTACATGCATTCAAAAAAATGTCGGTCTCTCAAGGTCTTTCCCTCCTGAGTTTGGTATCGCTGGCTAACTGAAATCCCTCGCTGAAATTCTCCTCTTTCAAGCATGCGTACAGCTGGGGAACAGCTGGCTCCTGTGCTTGTAATAACCCTCCGCGCACTGCACTTGAAGATTGCCACTAAATCACCCCTCAAATTTCTCATCTCCAGGCTAAGTAATCCCGAGTCCTTGCGGCTTTCATCATCAGGCCTTTAATCATTTTCATTACTATCCTCTGGAACCTTTCCAATTCCTCTCCATTCAATCCTAAACTTGAACCAGGAAAAAACGTATTATGTTCCGGGGTCCTACTTGTTCAGGGATCATCTCCTTACCATACATGGTTCAAGGCGCTCCGTCTGACTCCGCCATGGTGATCACTTGGGGAGTTAGCTACAAAAGCAAACATGGCGGACTACTTTTCTAGGGGAGAAAGATGGACTCTCTTCCGAGTCTGGGAAATATGTTCATCAAAGATACAGCTCAGGCTAAGGCTCATTTCCAGCCATTCTGCCATTCTGCCAACCTGCTTTCTGGAGCCATTTGTACTAGGGAAAGAGAATCAGGCATCTCCCTGCTCCTAGAGACAGATTACAGAAGTTGCCTGTGGCTGGAGAGATTCTTCTGAACACTCCTGTTTGAACTTAAAAGTGATGGGTCTCCCTGCCCTGCAGCTAACACAAAGCACAGCCTTTCTGGGAGCCTCACCTCGCCTTGCCTGAGGTCACAGTTGGCACAGCCTTCCTTAGAAATGGGTGTTTCCCTCCTGTTTTGATTGGTTTGGTTGCCAGGGTTACCAACAATACCTGTCCAGGGTTACCAACAATACCTTCCAACTGTTTCATGACTATGGCTGTCCAAATGCAATCAGTTCTCCTACCACAGCTCCGTTCAAGGCTGTAGCAATGTAAAAACCTCTGCTGAGAAGCAATATTTGTGTGGCTTTCCTTTAGGAGTAAGATAATGGATAATCCCAACAGGAGGGGACATGTAAATTTCACAGCCCATAGCAATGGTATAACAAACTTCCCACACCACAGGAAGAGACTTTACACAGAAGAGCTAATATGAAATTAGTGAGTGGGAGTTAAACTGGGGACTTCCAGAGGACCCCACGATTCCAGGTGCCAGGGCGTTTTAAGAGCTGCCCACCTGCAACCTCCACTCTCGAACCTGAGCTGCTTTCGAGTAGGAGTTGTGAGTGGCTGAACATCTAAGTACTACTGCAAGAACAAGATCCCAAATTTCTGTAGTGTATGGTAAAGATGTCGTTGGTTTTCTCGGGTATCCTTCCGGAAGCTGCTGTTCTAAACTCATGCTGCTGGTTAATGAACAAGCGTCATTGTCCTCAGCGAGAGTGAAGAAGAGGGTCTAACCATGTGGACAATGATATACAATAATAATACAGAACTTTAATTTATATGCTCAAGAACCCAAGTCTAAAGGGAGTTGGTTACTTGTTGTGCTTTATTGAAGAAAGGATGCATGTATTCACTACCATGTCTGTGGGTCACAGTGAGGGTATATTAGGGAATCAGCCAGGCATGTTGGCACATACCTGCAACCTCAGCACTTAGGCAGAGCCCAGAGCAGTGACTGACCCCCTAACTATGAAACAGTTTGTGAAATGAACTTCCCCTTGAAATATAATTTATTGCCGGGCGGTGGTGGCGCACGCCTTTAATCCCAGCACTTGGGAGGCAGAGGCAGGTGGATTTCTGAGTTCAAGGCCAGTCTGGTCTACAGAGTGAGTTCCAGGACAGCCAGGATTATACAGAAAAACCCTGTCTCGAAAAATCAAAACAAAACAAAACAAAAAAAAGAAATATAATTTATTAGAAAATATGTTTCAGTCCATTGTAAAAAAATGTCCTTTCTGTGTAGCTAGTGGCCATAAAACGCTGGTGCACAACCCTATTCAGGGTAGTATTAAGGGGGCCTTAACCAGCCTGTTTTGAACTCAAGAATGGCATGACATTTTGACAAGGGGAGGTGGTATATTAGTCACCTACACTGGTGGGTGCATTCACTATATCTCAACATCTGTCATTTAAAATTTTATTTTGCATGTGTTTAGATGGGTATGAATGCTACAGAACTGTGGGGGCTGGGCAGAGGACAACTTGTAAAAGCTTTTACCCGTCCACCATGTGGATTGGGGTATTCATCTCTGGTCAGCAGGCTTGGCAGCCTTTGCACACTGAGCTGTCTTATGGGAATATTTTTTTAGGCAGGATCTTACTGTGTGCTCCCGAGTTGGCCTCAAACTCCTGATCCTCCTGCCTCCACCTACCCAACACTGAGATTACCGATGGAATATTTTGCTGAATCTAACTTGAGGTGTTAATAGGGAAACCAATTCATCTCCATATTAGATGTGTGGGAGACACTGGCAGAGAACACATGTCCCAGACGGAAAGGAGAACAGCACACGTGAACTGCAGATGTGGCCCACGTCATCTCCAGCGACCCTCTGCAGTCACGGCAGAGTAGTGGAGCCGACATTTTCTACCTTCCTCACAGTATCTGAAGTCAGTGGCATTGCTGAGTTATACTTTATGCTGTGATGTTTTCTCCATGACATGACGTAACTGAATAGAAAGCCACACAAACTTGTCTAGTTATTACTGTCACTAGCCTTTAAGGCTTTTTTTAAATCACTATTTTATGATTGTTCTTATATAAGTTTCACCTGCATGCATGTATGTATGTATGTATGTACTGTGAATATGCCTGGTGCCCTTGAGAGTCAGAATAGGTAATCAGAACTCTAGGAACTAGGACTACAGAGGGTTGTGAGCCACCACGTTGGTGCTAGGAACCAATCATAGGTCCTCTGTTAGAGCAGCAAGTGCTCCTAACTACCAGGCCATCTCTCCTGCACCATAGGTTTTTGCTTCTTTCAAGTGTTCTCTGTTTAACAAGGGTTCCCAGGTCTGGCTTGCCCAACTTGTATTCCTCCCAAGACGAGGTCTGTGTGGTGTTTATTTGGGGAGCTTAACAAAGTCCAGAGGTAAACTGTGGATAATCTCATTTTTCTTGACACTTGCTGGCATCTGGATACACCTGTTATCTTCTGCAGGTTCCAGTTAGCGGAGATGTCCCTCCATTTCTGGCCTAGAGCATTCACACACATAAAAACTTCTTTGCTTCATGCTTCATGAGGCACCCGGCAGCTGCAACTATTTTAAAAGACTTAAAAAAAAAATTAAGCCTGGATGTGTGAATGTGTGTGGATTTGTACCCATGTATGCAATGCCCAATAGAGGCCAGTAGAAGGCACCCTCTGGAGCTCAGGCATCTGTGAGTGGACTGACATGGGCGCTAGGAACCATCATGGGTCTTCAGCAGCACTTAAACCACTAAGCACGCTCTCTCTCTCTCTCTCTCTCTCTCTCTCTCTCTCTCTCTCTCTCTCTCTCTCATCTCTCTCATCTCTCACATCCCTCACTTTTTAAAGAAGTATTTATTATTTATTTAATGTATATGAGAATACTGTAGCTGTCTTCAGACACTCCAGAAGAGAGCATCGGATCCTATTACAGATGGTTGTGAGCCACCATGTGATTGCTGGGAATTGAACTCAGGACCTCTGGAAGAGCAGTCAGTGCTCTTAACTGCTATGCCATCTCTCCCTCCAGCCCTCACTTTTAACCTCAAAGTTTCTTACAATGACTCTTGCGATTCTCATTCATCCCTTTCTCTCTCCCTCTCTTCTCCCCCCTCCCCCCACCTTGATAGACTAGCACCTCAGATTGGATGATGAGGTCTCAGCCAGTAAAGATGTATTATGTCAAGTGTTACCAGAAACTCTGGGATACATGGAGTCTCAGAAGAGGAGGAAGCTGCTAACTACAGATCACATCTGTGAGCTCCTGCCCCCCCTCCGCATTTGGAATCCTTTTGAGTCTAATACAAAGATGCCAAGTATTGCTCTTCCCGCAAAACCACCCCCTACGTAATTGTGTTCACCCAAAACTTAAGAAAGTGCATACAGACGGTGTGCTGGCACATAGCAAATTCAGCAGCTCAGGAGGTAAAGGCAGGAAGACTGCTCAAAGTGGGCTAGCTTTATCTACATAATAGGATTGAGACTAGCCAGGGCTACGCAGAAAGACCTCATCTCAAAAACAAGTAATCCAAAAGTTGTAGGTATTAACAAACTTCCCTTAGGCCTGTGATTCTTGCAGACATAATTCAAAGATCCACCATGAGGCCACGTGAGGAAGAGCAGCTAGCTTTCCAACGAAGTAGGTGTGTGCAAAACCTAAAGGCTCTGCCTGCCACAGAGACAGTGGCCCTGGGCATGAGCTTCTCTACTGTCTTCATGTTCCTATTGTAAGTCTCTGGGTAGAAGGAAGTGTTTCTCAGCTTGTCTCTACATCTTTGAGATGGAGGCTGAGGGCCCTCAAAACTGATGGACCCCAAATGAGGCAGAACAGTTCCTTCAGAGTTTTCTGGGTCTCCTCTCAGTTTTATTTTGTTTCAGCATCTCCACCTGGTAATTCTGCATCAATGGCTGCTTCTGTGAGGTCAGCAAAGGTAGTTACTGGAGGTTTTCCCATAATGCCTGTTCACCCGAGAACAGGGCATGACTTTGGCAAGTCGTTTGAGCAAAGGCACCTACAAAAATGAGGTCGAAACATCTTACCAAGAGCCGGAGACAGCAACTAGACCCCACAGTCTCCAAGAACCCCAAAGGCCTGAACCAGCACTCTGACCTGGAGGTTTTCCCTTCCACTCATAGACTTCTGTTTCAAGTAGTTAATGTCAAATCTCCCTAAAATATAAGTCAGCATCACCCTGAGTTAGTGTGGACCATCCTGCTTTCCCTCCTTTGTTTTAAGATGCCTGCTGGGGACTCATACCCACAGTTCTGCGCCCATGAAATCTATGGCAGCTCATCCACTGTTATCCGAAAATACAATGGGTGTGTGGGGATGACGAGGGACCACCCAGTGGTTAAGAGCACCCGATCTTCTTGCAGAAGACCAGTGTTTGATTCTGTGCACCAACATGGTGGCTCCCAAACATCTGTAAATCCAGATACAGGGTAATGATACCCTCTTCCTGCCCCCAAAGGCACAGCACACAAGCAAAGCAGAGATGTGTGTGGACAAAACACTCACACAGAAAAAATACATAGAAAATTTTAAAGAAATAAAACCACAACACAATAGGATAAAGTTCACATACTACCTCATTTGCATGCATGTCTAGATGCTTGAGAAAGCTTCAACCTTTCCCCTGCGGTCTTAAATCACGTAATCTACTTATGTAAAATGTAACTCACCTAAATGACAGCCACTCCTTCCTCCAGCCCTTCCCTGATGGCTATGGAAATCGGGGAGCCAGGAGACCCAGTAGCTCATTCCCTAGGTATAAAATACTGAGGGCTGGGGTAACCCCATGACTTCCTCTCAGTAGGCCTCTCTGCACTCCGTGACACGCATCCTCCTTTGAGATCTGATCGTTAGCATCCCCAAGGAAACGTTCCAGCACCGTGTCCACCTTACCAGATACAGCAAGACAAGAACCCCTTTGGGTTACTCAGGCAAAGTGGAGCTGAAGCCCACAAGTCATCTGGGTCCTTTCAAAGCTCAAGACATGACTGGCAATCCTCCAGCAGCTACCAACTGGTAGATGGAAACGAAACCCAGCATCAGTGCCACTGACAGGGCTGTATCTTCAGTGGTGAAACCTTGCTTTGTCATCTTAACAGGGCAACTAAGAAAAGGTGACAAAACAGATGGGAAAAACCCTGTGATCATGATGACCACATCTTTTTTTTTTTTTAAGGACACAACCAAATGGGTTTTTTCAAACTATGGTGATGAGGCTGAGGCTGTAGCTCGGTTAGCAGAGTGCTTGCGAGGCACACAGTATGCCCTAGGTTCGGTTTCCAGCACTCAAAGGGCTAGGGGGACAGTAAGATCAAGGGTCAAGGTTATCCTGGGCTCCGTATAGAATGTGAGATCAGCGCTTAGGACACAGGAGGCTCTGTCTCCAAGTCGGGGGGAGGGGGGGATAAGAGGGACCATAGCAATGATGCCATCGCTCCAGTATTTTTAGATTACTATCTATGTCGCCCCAATGCTTGTTAGCATGAAAATTTTCCCTGCGGAATTATAGCCACACCTTGTATTTTTAATAGACTTATCTACTTAGGTTGAAATGTTAAGGGGATTAAATTAAGGTGAGACAAGACAAAAGCCCTTGCCTCGTGTATAACAGCTTAACTCACCAAGAGCGAGCACCACCAGCGTGTGCTGGTGTGTAAGCCATCACTCACATACCGGTTTTACTTTCTTCAGCTGCAAACAGTCCAGTCTCAAACGAGTTCCTGGAAGCTGACCTTAGCCAAACGTACCCACCTGGCAGAATTCAGTGATGAATCCCTTTATAAAAGGTCTTGAGTGGCTTTGTAGGATGTAGTATGCCCCACATCAGTCCGGAATTCACCGTCATCCTGTCTCCACCTCCCAAGTACAGGGATCACAGACATGGGCCACCCCACACGTGGCTAATACCAGCATTTCTCAGGGTCAACACCTGCGTCCTCGTGACCTGCTACATCAATCAACAGTTCCCTAGCAACAGACTTCAAACCTGGTGTCAGCAAGTTAAACAATGTTTCCCCCTCTGCTGCTGTTGTTAACAATAACAATAAATCTTATGGACATTAAAAGACTGAAGGTTTTGTTCTGTAACATGTTTGCAAAATAATCAAAGAATTTCCTTTTAAATTTTCACTTCTGTCAGAGAAATTAATGTTAACTAGGGGTTATGGAAGGAGCATGGTTTGTTTTTTTTTTTTTTGGATTTTTAAACTTGTTTTGTTGTTTTAAAAACCTGGTATTAACTTTCAAATGCTATAAAGGATTCATACTACCATTAGGAAGCAACTTTAGAAGCTGAGAGACAGGCTCATCCCAACAAGGGTGACCAAAAGCAAGGTAAACTCAGGCATGGGGGTCCTACTAAGGTGGATTGTCAGGCAGAGCCATGAAAGGGTGCAGAAGACCACTCCCCAAGTGCTAATTCGAGAAGAGGAGTAGGTTCAAGACCCCTCCTGGTCTGTTCCCCAGAACAGAATGCATGAGAAAGATCTTATACAAAGGCAAAGGAGTCTCGAGGCTGAACCCTGGGCACCTGGCAGGATCCAAGCGCATTTAAAAGTACCATCCAGAAACAGTGCTCCGTCCCTCCCCACCCCGGGAGCCGACGGTTACACCACTGATCGCTCTCTCTTTCCTGACACTTAGTGGTTAAGAAAGAGCTTGGCCATTTTCAGGATGAGTGCCCACATCCTGTGTGGACTCTGGTTAGAGGGTGACAAACTGAAGCTGGTGGCCAGGGGTCACAGTAAAGGTTGAGAGCTAAGCCCGAGAACAGGCAGAGATGTGAGGTCACAGGTGACCTAGAAACAGCAAGGCAGACTCCCTCACGAGGCCTCCCTCTGGGACCAGGCACTATGTAAGGATAGCATCAGCCAGGGTCTGGTGTGCTGCTAGGCAGAAATGCACATAGGTGTGCACTTTCTCACTCTGTCATACCCTCTAAGCATTAAAAGTAAATATGTTCTCTCTCAGCATGCACAAAGTGGGAAAGAGGAAAACAAAAGTATCCCGATAAAACTATGCTCTATGACAGTGAGTACCTGTCCCGGGGGTGAACTATCTGAGCGTTGAGACTTGATGTGTCCGGCTTCCTTCTTTTGTCTGTATCATCAGAATCTAGAACTAATCCTGAACCTGCTACTAAATATCTGATGACCTTGGCTGCATCCCTGAAGCTCTCTGCTAACGAAGCCACTGGACCCCAGGGCTTCAGATGTCTTTCCAACTGCACATTCTATCATGGAAGACACACTGTCAACCCAATGATTAAAAGAATCTTATGTTACGTTGTTCGACTTTGTTGGCAAAGAAGAAACAGATGTTCTTAAAAACCGTTCTTTGTGCCCTTATGACTATTTTACTGGTAAGAAACGTGGAAGGGCCAGACACAGACCAGTGTCACACGCGTGCTCCCCACCCCTCCCTCCTGTGCCATCTCTTCAGTACTAGCCAGAGGTCAGAGAAGACGGGCTCGTGTTTATAACTACTTAAGCATTTTATGCTTTTAAATTATATAAGTTTATTTATTCTCATTCCAATGTGTACAGATTAAAAGATTGCATTTTAGTAGAGTCAATTCATAGGCACTTCGTAGTACTGATTTCTCCTGAAGAAACGAGAGGGGCGGACAGTGACGGTTAAGATCTGAATGGCCACAGAGACAGGCCTTTTCCCCCAAGAACCAAGCTCACAGCTATTTGCCCACCACTCCAGGAGTCCTGTCCTGATGAGAGGTAAAGAAAGACAGAACATTTTCCGTCATGCCCAGAATGTAGGCTAAGCCTGGAGGCTTCAGGCTGCAAATGTTTCCAGGCAGGCAAGGCCTCAGGTGCTACCGGCTCAGTAGCCACAATGGCTCCTGCTCCTGGGGTTCAACACCGATAAACACGGCATTACTCATTTTCAGAAGACATGAGTGAATGAGCCTAAGCAATGCTTTTTACAAAAAAAGTAGCAAGGTTCAGAAAAAAAAAAAAAAGATGTTTGCTCCAAGGCACCAAGGGTATAATGCTTTTCAGAAACATTCACAGAGATCTGACTAAACTAGAGAATTAGATCTCAGTGAAAGAACCCCATTACTGCAACTAGTCAGAAGATTACTTCAGAAAGACTGCCAGGGAGGGCCCACTGAGCAGCCCACGGCAAGCCTCGAATCCACTGCCCAGGGAAGTGCTCATCCGTGTCCCGCGGCTAGCTCGGGGTGCTACTGGGGTAAGTATTACTTGTATTTGTAAAATCCTTCTCCAGTCTTCTTGCCCAGTTTTTTCTGGGCCACCAGATTATTCATGGAAGGACTGGGCTGGAATAAGGGGTTCTCTGGATCCATCTCATGCCACCCTGTTGAGGAAGGACATAGGTTCACTTTGGTTTTGATACTCTCAGGGCACACCTGGGGCACAGAACCCATGCAGGCCATCATGGAAGAGACATAAGGCAAGCTTCACGGGTACAGCCAACCCTGACCCTATAGTAGATGAGCTGCTAGAAGCCTAGCTCCATTGCACGGCTCCTTGCTACTCAGAACTTCCCGGAAACCAAGGCAAAGGCCCAAGAGCACAAATAGAAACTGGAAAGGTAGTTTTCCTGGTTTGTTTTCCTGGGTTGTTCCCATTGGTATTTTGTAGCCTCATATAATTTCGAATTTCCTAAGGCAACAAAAACCCCTTTTCCCCCAATATTTAAAGGTTTTGTGTGAAATGCTAAATGCTAGAGAAGTATAATACATTTGACTTCAGAATTCCAGCTTAATTATTTTTGTGCTGTCTCCAAAACCACTATGCTTAAAAAACGCTATCTGAGTAGCTTGATTTCAGGAGTTAACGTACGCTGGCTCACGATGGTATGACACAGTGTACTGCTGTCAACATCCCGACTTTTGGTTTGCACTGTGGATATTTAAGATACACACCTATTGGAGGGAAACTAAAGGGCACATAGGACCTGAGTTATACTAGAAACACCTACAGCTCTATGGTTGGTTCCAAATGAAAGGTTAAAAACAGACGTCCTGCTAAGCAACAACAGGCCATCTCGCCCCTCCTAGGCCATCCATTAGTGTGGATCTTTAGCCTGCTGCTATGGCTGGACTTTCTTTGTTCCCCAAAGGCTGGTGTGCTGAAATCTTGATTCTTGATGTAGCCGAGTGGAAAAGAGTGGATCCTTCTTCAGGAGCTGGGGTCTGAAAAGGTACTCAGGGGGCTCTACCCACACAAGCGGACTTGTAATTTTCTCAGGGGTGGGTCAAATCTAGTGACTAGATTACTGTTGAGACGGTAGACAGTTACAAACCAGGGTCATCCCACACCCACACCTAAGACCCTTCTGTATTCGGCTGTTTGCATCTTAGCCTCTCTTCCATGTTGTGACAAAGTCAGGAGCACCAGCTTGTCATCTGCAGCACCTCTAGCTATCAGAATCAAGAGACACAACTCTTTTGTTTTTTTCCTTTATAAAGTATCCCATCTCAGGCATTTGGTCACAGTAACAAAAAATGGACTAAGTAAGGCAGGACTTAGAAAAGTCTTAAGATTCATGTAATTGTTTCTTAATTGACATTACAATTCATAGTTCTAAGAGACCAATTCAACCCAGCGGAAAAAACAAAGAGAAGGATTTAAAACCTACCATCTAAGATGAACTTTGTAGTATCCAGTCCAACATAGTCAAGAAGCTCAAATGGACCCATGGGATACCCGGCTCCCAGCTTCATCGCTGTATCGATGTCTTCCTTAGATGCATCGCCTGCAGAGACAAGGGCCCCGCATCACCACCATTTTTCTCCATCTCTCTCTCCCTGTGCCTACATCATCTCTAGAACCACCAGGATTTTACCACATAGACATTCAGAAAATGTCCAGAAGTCCATGATCCTGGTGTGGGTAAGGTTTCTGTCTCAGATCACATGCTACACTGGTCATAAGCTTTTCAAATCAACAGCAACAAATGAGGAACCTTCTAGACTCTGCTGCCCAGTTCGTGGCGTAAGCAGCCTGGCCCTGAGAGCACTGCCTCCCTCACAGCTCCAGATTTCCCAAGTCTAGAGTCCTTCACAGAAATGTCAGTTAGTACTAAAGAGTTTTCTTTTATAAATGGGCTTCATAACTATATACTCTCCTCCCACATGTACATACATACAAACACATACACTCACACATGTATACACATATGCACACACACAAACATTAGCACATGCACACATGTATACACATATGTAAACACACACATACAGACATAAGCACATATACACATATGCACACATGTGCACACATATATACATGCACACATACAAACTCATACATCCTTAGGTTTCTGTTTCTGCGTTGCATATTTAATTTTCAATTTTCTGTTTTTACAAAGGAACATTCTACTGGGCCTGTATTCACAGACAAGGCAGCTGCTTAAGGACAGCCCAAACAGATAGAGCCACCATGTTCCACTTGCTGTGCACTACTGAGAACAGTTTTCAAAATCATGTTAAGTTGGTAGAAGTGTTTAAACGTTCACCTACAATGCCCAGTTTCTTCCTGTCATTCTAAGAGACACTATAAATAAATAAATAAATAAATAAATAAATAAATAAATAAATAAATCTTTAAGAAATTAGAATCAGAGGCCTCTAAGAAATCACACTTTGAATTTTGGGTAGTAAGAACGTAAAAAATAGTCACACATATGAACCTCAACAGGTAGTCTCCCACACCTCATTTTTCTCACGAGGCCCCCGGCAGGGTGGGGCATCAACCCCAGGGTCACGAGCATGTGTTCCGCCACTGAGGTTTTATTTTATCTAATATGTACCAGGCACTAGACACTTGTAATGAGACAAGGGCAAAGCGTTCAAGCTACTGGTGACGTAACGGGAGGAGGAGGAGCAAACACCGCAGAACCCAAACCGGCTCAAGTCGTGCGGGCAAAGACGAACAGACGCACTCAGTCTTCGCCAGCTCACCCCTCCGCCCGAGGCTCAGGTTCTGGAGGGTGAAAAGAATCTCAAAGGAGCTGGAAGGGCACCGTGGACAGACACTAAAGCACATGCGCAGAGGACATGAGACGGTACACGTAGGGCTCTGACTCCACAGCTCGCACATGCGTTGTTCAGGATATGGAGGCACGTGATGCTAAAGCTGCCTCCAGATGCCAGATGTAACACCCTTACAGGCTCCTGCCCCAGGACTGCGTCTACATCCCATGGCCTGAACCTGGAACAGCGAGCCTTCCACATCTTCAGGCCTTCCTTCCTCCAGACTTCCGTTCAGATGGCTTGATCAGAACCTCTCCCTGACACCCCGACTCCCACCCTGTGGTGCATGAAACAGTAGCAGCTAGGACTGGGAGCCAGGACATCCATCATCCCTGTGTGTCTCCACAGCTGTAAGAGGCTTACTGATAGTTTATTTAAACAGGCAGTGTCCCCTCAAAAGAACGCACATGCCCCGGGGACAGAAATCTAACAGCATCTAACTTTACCTGAAGCCATTTCATCAAACCCATAGTCAAAGCCAAAGGCAAGACTATAATTCCCAATTCAGACCCTCACTTGAGGATTAATTATTGAACAGTACAAAGTATTTTTTAAGTCAGTACTCTTATACAAAGTCAGCACAATTCTTTAAAAAAAATCCATCTTGAGCAAATCAGAGTAAATAGGCAAAGAGAAAAAGACAGAAAAGCAACAGATACAAGATGCTTGCCAAGAGGGAGCTACACATGGCATGCTTTAAACCTAAACTCTTGTAGTGCCCAGTACTTGTCTGAGAACCTGGTGGCCCTTCCATTAAAAAAAAAAAAAAAGCCACACAAAACTCTGCTTCACCCTCCCTAGCTCTACTGGGTATGTGGTCCTTAACTTTACTCAGGACAATGAGTCGAAGCTTCCTCAGAAAACCCCCAAACCTGGATGGTTGGAGGCCTGGAGCTGGAGCCTGAGACAAGGGACCTGCAGTCACAGTTGAGTCCTTCTCCGGCTCTCTGGCACCATCTGTCGGCCAGACTCAACGTTACCAGCAGAAACTCCGGCTCCAAGAACCAGCAAGAAGAGGAGCTCTGCCAGACAGACACTCCTTCCTTGACAGATGGCTGAATCCCTATTCTGGAGTGAGCTGTTGGGGACATGAAGATGAGGACTTTGACCATGCCCCAGAAAAGACGACAACTGGACAAGTCAGCTGTGTCGTGCCATGGGGAAGGGAGGCAAACGGCCCTAGGGAGAGCTTTCAGAGAGAGCAATGACAGATTATGCCCAGTTTAGACCTCAGGGACAGCAAATAGGGCTCTGTGGGAAAGATGGAATGACGTATGTGTAGACAATGATGCTGAGGTGGAAGAATCCTCAGCCATGGCTTGTACACAAGTCACCGGAGAACCGCTCTACTTATTGTCAGCCAGGGTAAATAAGGAGATTGGCGGTGCACAGTTTGTATGCATGCCTAGGACACCCTACAGTGACTAGAAGGTAAGTTCATGACATCCCAGGCTACCACAGCACAACCTTCCTAAGGAGAGCTAACCACATACCCTCCCTACCCTTTCAGAGCTGAGTGAGCACATGACACGAACAGCAGCTCCCCAAGCCTGCACCGCTCTGCCCTCAGAGCTGGGACTTCACCGAACCCATCAGGCCTCCACCGGTCTGAGGCAATGAGGCAAGGGACAGCACACAGCTGGAAAAGGCACAGTGAAGGCATACCGCAGGAGGATGTCAGAGGTCAGAAATACAGTGAGCCTCCATGAGTCTTTCTACACAGGGTGCGAGAGGTGTAGTGGGCACTCGTGGTATTTGGCAGCTGTTCAGGTCTTAAACAGTCTCTCAGACATCCTTCTACCATCAGATGGCTTTACCATCAAAAACAGCTTTTAGTAACCTGCAGGGACATACACACACGCGCGCGCACACACACACACACACACACACACACACACACACACACACTAGCATAGGACCGAAAATTTCTCCTCAAAGGAGCTAGAACACAAAGCCAGAGCACCAGCAGAAGCCAGGCCACAGCAGGGAACCAGGACAGGAAAAGGGGGTAGTGTCTCCTCTACTTTCTTGGCAACATACACTTTCTCAGCAAGCATGGTGTAGGAGACAGACTTGAGAAAGCATGTCATAACCAGGATAGCTGTGTGGCCGAGCCTCAGTGTGGTGGCCTGGTAGGAGTAGGCAGGGCTGGAAGAGAAGAGGAACACTGTTGAAAGAGAGGCATCAAAGGTGAAAACACAGAGCCCAGAGTGGGCATTCGTCTAAGCACTCCTCAGAGACGGCCAACAGAATACCAAGTGGCAAAGGGGCATTATAAGAGGACATTACACTGGAGTCTAAACCACGGTGTAAGATCTACAAACGTACCCACATGGCACTTAGCAACTCCAGGACAGACAGATGTTCTGACACAGGATCCAGAAAGCTACAACGAGAAAGGTCACAGGACCAGCAATGACAGGCCACCCAGAGAAACAGCAAAAGCAAACTGAAAGCATCCTCTGGAGTCAGGTCCTGCCTTTCCTGAGGCAACATAGAAGGGGGCTAGTAATGCCGAGGGCACTGGATATGAAGAAAACGGTTTTCAACTTAGCTTGGCACACGGGAGGGGTATCAAAGGACAGGGCGTTTCAGAGAGAAAATCATCACAAAGAAGTGCTACATTCTGAAAGATTACATTTATGAGAGGGAGG
>NW_021621323.1:10489416-10517576 GCF_004785775.1 Grammomys surdaster | reverse complement strand
GAGGGAGGGAGGGAGAAAGGAAGAGAGGGAGGGAGGGAGGGAGGGTGGGAGGGAGAACCCAAATGGTTTTCAAGGTAGGCCAAAATGCCACAGACTCTGAGGTGTAACAGGCACATTTGTTAAAGATAGACATAGAAGTGTCGGTTTGACCTTGGAGTAAAAGTAGGCAATGGCTTCCATAAAGCAGGGAGGCCAGTTTAATATTTAAAGCCGGTTTTGAGGAGGCAAACGTGCTTTCATCTGCTGGGAAGAGTTGGTGTGAATGCCTGGTTTGGAAAATGGCTTTCTTGAGAGTATTTGTAAACGAAGTCTCTCCATCGCCATTGATTGCATTTGCCCCGTCCCTGGAGCTTGTCTGCCTTCAGAGGAGACATCAATCACACTCTGCCCTCAGAAACAGGGAGAGTCGGGAGAGTGTGCACCCAGCCTCACATCACATGGACCATGTCCTGAGGGTTCTACAGCAGGCAAAGTCATTCTTTGTCAACCTCAGAAGGGGACATTGTAGGGCTGGCAGATGGCTCAGCAGGTAAAAGCACATGGAAGCCGGGAGACCCAGGTTTGATCCTCAGAATCTGTATAAAGATGGGCGAGAACTGACCTCACAAAGCTGTCTTCTCATCTCCACACACGCGCCATGACATGATATACAGGTGTGTATGAGACACATACACACATGCGTGTGCACACAATACACACACAGACACAGACACACACGCACACACATATACACATGCACACACACACTCATACACAGACGTATGCATACACACATGTACACGAACACACACACACAAATAATTTTTTTTGTTTGTTTGTTTTGTTTTTCGAGACAAGGTTTCTCTGTATAGCCCTGGCTGTCCTGGAATTCACACTGTAGACCAGGCTGGCCTCAAACTCAGAAATCCACCTGCCTCTGCCTCCCAAGTGCTGGGATTAAAGGCGTGCGCCACCACTGCCCGGCATACAAATAATTTTTTTAAGAGAAGGAGCACATTTCAGATCACGAGCTGTAAACCAGTGCTTCCTGATTTTTTTCGATTGGGATCACACCTTTACCATGTATTATCCTCGACATTCATTTCCCACCTCCTGGTCATTTTTCCATTACTATCTATTTTGAAAGCAGGAAACGCTTACTATTAGTAGTGTGCGTGCGTGTGTGTGTGTGTGTGTGTGTGTGTGTGTGTGTAACATGCATCTTGCATGCATGGGTGTGCATAAGCTGAGAGAAGGATTTCAGATCCCCCGGGGCTGGAGTTACAGGGAGGTGTGAGCTGCCTAACATGCATGTGGGAACGAATCTTGGACCCTATGGAAAAGCAGTGCACACTCTCAACAGCTGAGTCATCTCCCCATCAACCCCCCACGCAGTAAACTTTTAACCAATGGCAGAGGTCCAGGGGTGGAGACCTGCACCATCGGTGAAGTTGCTGCAGCCTGAACTATAGCGGAGGCTCACAGGGAGGGCTGGGACCCTGGAAACCCAGGGACAAAGGTCCTAAGGCCAGGGCAAAACTGAGCTTAGTCCTGCCAAACTAGAAGGCAGAAACCCACTTCCTGGGCTCCGCACAGCCCATCCACCCCTCCTGTGCACAGCCCACCCACCCCTCCTGTGCACAGCCCACCCACCCCTCCTGTGCACAGCCCACCCACCTCTCCTGTGCACAGCCCACCCACCCCTCCTGTGCACAGCCCGAGAGCTGCAGGCCTTGGCCTGGCCTGGGACAGGTACCTCGCTCATGTAGTCTGATAGCTTCTATGAGGTATGGCACCAAGAGACGGTTCACGATAAATCCAGGAGTGTCCTGTTGAAGGGGAGAGAAAGACAAGAGACTTTTCATTAAGCTTGACCTTTTGTTCGGTATAGACCACTCCTTCTTACCCCGGATTCCACTGCCCAGGCTTCTGTCATCCACATCTTTGAAATGTGCTGTGACGTTCCTTTCTCTGCCTTGTAAGGCAGCTTTCCCTCTCCTGCCTTCCACTTCCCTCTCAGGAGTCGATCCAGTCTTACACACTCCTCCAAGGAGTGGCACTGCCCAGGTTCCCCAGAGCCACCCCTAGGACATCTCGGTGTATCTCAAGAGCTAACCCAACTACACACCATACATACAGGCCACCATGGCAACAGGGTCCAAATGGCCCATGATCAGCACACCTATGGCAGGGCCTGCCACTGTCTCCATAGGGCAGAGATGGACAGCAGTTCTAGCCTGACCTCACAGCCTTTGCTCACGGACACTGAACCGGCCAGAGTTTGACAAATAAATCAGTATCGACTTTTGGTCACAATATCACACCGTTGTGGTGATGTCATGTGTTTGCTTTCTTAAATATTCCTAAGTTTGAATTCGGTATTATACTGAATTCCAAAAGAAACCAACAAAACCAACAAAAGAAAGCAAAAAGTAAAGCGTAGTTTTCTTTTTCTTTTTTTCTTTTTCTTTTTCTTTTTTTTTTTTTTTTTTTGGTTTTTTGAGACAGGGTTTCTCTGCGTAGCCCTGGCTGTCCTGGAACTCACTCTGTAGACCAGGCTAGCCTCGAACTCAGAAATCCGCCTGCCTCTGCCTCCCAAGTGCTGGGATTAAAGGCGTGCGCCACCACTGCCCAGCATTAGTTCTCTGAACAAGCCATCTGGCAGTATAGGGCTCAGTAGCTAAGGAGAACCACTCATGGACTTGGCCCACTAGTCAGGAAGGTAGTCTTCGTCTTTTAAAAAAGCAAACAAACAAAAAACCTAGTTTTGTTTTGTTCTTTTAAATCACCGGAATATTTTAGTTTAGTCACATCAGTGGGTGTGCTCTCCTACTGACTCTCTATTATGGTAGAAAATAGTAATTGAATTACAAAGCACATCAGCGTAAGAAGGTAGTGGCTGGGGCGGGGGAAGTGCACAAAGTTGGGGTTCCCCTGGACCTGCTCATTTATCAGAGCAGCGAGCAGCAACTTTAGGGCCAAGGTGATCTCATCAGAGAATGGAAGAATCTCTGTGTGTGATATCCTGAGTGAGGCCATGCGGGAGCCTGAGTCAGTTATTCAAGCTTTTGAGGAGGGATTTCCAGATAATATAGGCAGCCACAAAGAGCAAGGATCAGAAATGCTTCTGTAACAGATAGTAGCTAGAGCTAGATACTATGTAACAAAATGTACCCATCAGGGACAGAGGGCATCTGTAACCAGCCGCTCAGGAGAAAGCCATTCACAGCCATCTTAAGGCTGTACAGCATGATACATGTTTCAGGTACAGCAAAGGGATCTACAGTGTTTCCAGCTGTTTGCATTAGGACACGCCCAACTCTGTGTAGTTCATTATTTGAAAATACAAAGTATCATTACTGGGTGATGTGTTTATTAGAGTACACTTTCCACACTCAACTGAGGCTGGCATCATGCCCCCACCCCCAAGCTCTAGAGTTGCAAGCCAAGTAACACTTCACCGGCCCCACCTTCATAGTTACCTGCCTCAGCTATTTTACTATAGTAACGGAAAACAGACAGAAACATTACCCACACTTTACCTTGCAAGAGACAGGATGCTTTCCTAAGGTTTTACAAAAGTCGACCAGAGATTCAAATGTCTTCTGGCTGGTCATCGGTGTTTTAATGACCTGGAAATGCAAAGCAGGAGATCATGACTGGAGGGAAGAGAGAAGCAGAATAGTTCAAGGAAACTGAATCAAAGGCTCTACACCAAAACAAAACACCAAAACCCAAAACCCAAAAAACAAACAAAAAACAAAACACAAAACAAAAAAACAAAAACCAACAACACAAAAAAGAACAAACAACAACAACAACAAAAACCTGCCTTTAGTTTTAGCACAGTAGGTATCTCAAGCCAGAAGCAAAGTGTTGACATAAAAGTCCATGCAAGACACTGGAGTCTGCAGAATGCACAAACCCAGGGTCAAATTCAAGTACCTGTTGCTGGGCGGGGTAAGAGAATCTTCCGGGCATTTCAGTGGTCCAGATGTCTTAGAGGCAAATCCTAGCTGGACCACTCACTGCCCTTATTGGCATGGGACACTGGGTATGTTTCACGAAATTGAAGTGACATCAACACCACTCCATCCACATCAAGGAGCTGAGTAAAGACAGGCTAGGGGTAATGTGCCAAGCATGGCACCTAGTGGGAGAAGGAGCCCAGGAAACACCAATTCTGCTTCCTGTCATTGTTAGTGGCCACAGGGTGAAAACTTAAGCACTGTGTGTGTGTGTTGGGTGGGGGTGGGGAGCTTGGGAAGGGTTGGGGAGGGACTGTTCTTAAGATTCTCTGCATGGAACCCACCTCTGCCGCAGATGAGGGGTGATGTGCCTAAGTCACCGCCATCTGGATTCCTAGTTGAGTACCTGTCTCACCGTGTCACCTGCTCTCACACAGACGACCCAGCTCATAGTCCCCTCAAGGAACCTCGGAGCGGGTTCCTTGGAGAGGAATGCTATGTTTTTGCCAGCAGGATCTGGGCAGTCCCCCAGTTGGGACTGCCACTAGTGCTGATGGCCTTCCTGACTGTCCCTTCAGTGCACACAGGGCACAGCCGCTACCCAACCGGAAACTAGAAGAGGTGGAGCATCACCCTGGAATTGTATGTCTGGGGGACTTGTCGGAAACTGGATTGGGCTACAGGGAGAGCCCAGATTGTAAACGGCAGTAATGAGCACCAATAAGAGTCCTAATGAGTTTTTCTACGGTAGTCCCTCACCAGTGTCTCCATCCCTAAGAAATCTCCCATATAAGAAGACATGTCTGTGTGGGGAGGAAAGGAAAGTCATGAAAAGCAAAGGGGAGCCCACAGAGCATCAGGGGCTGGGGAATACCATTGCAGGGAGCAGGTCGGTGGAAACAGAAACAAACCCAAGAGATAGACACAAAGAGGACAGAGTTACAGTGACAATTTGAAATTTGGTTTCTCTAAAAACCACAGGAATATTATATATATACACACATACGTATGAATGAATGAAAGTATTTTCATTTTAATCCCGGATGTGGGGATATGGGGCTGCTTCCGACTGACTGCAGCAGCTGACTGTGATTTGCCTCATGCTCTAGTCAAGGCATGTCTTTGCTACCTATAGCTAGTTTCTGCGATTGTGTGACATTTGCAAATCTGGGAAGTTTTCAGAGGATGTATAAATGCTAAAGCCCTGAGCAGTGT
This sequence comes from Grammomys surdaster, assembly GCF_004785775.1. Lineage (NCBI taxonomy): Eukaryota > Metazoa > Chordata > Mammalia > Rodentia > Muridae > Grammomys > Grammomys surdaster. Next base: position 10,512,414 of record NW_021621323.1, on the reverse strand, counting down.
TGGTGGCTGTTGGTCACTCAGGGGGGTTGGTTGCAGTTTGTTAGTAGTTGTGTTCAAAGAAGAAAGAAAAGGAAAGATAGAATTAGATTCAGAGATCTTTATCTCTTTTCCCTCTATCCTTTCTTCTCTCCTACCTAATGATGGGGGTGAAACAGGGGGCAGAGGGAATAAAGGGTGGGAAAAAGAAGAACCCACAAAATAGCAAAGACCAGCTACACAGAATGGACCAGAAACTCCCATGAACAGCAGTCTTCAAACTATTCTGAGGTAGCCTGCAAAGGCCTGTGTCAGATCCACAGCTAGGACAAAGGCTGCTAGCCTCAGGTCTTCAAGGTAAACTGTGGGCTTAAAGGAGTCAGTGTCTGAGGTCCAAGAGGGATGCATAAACATCCTTTCATTCAACAAAGGACAACACGTGGCAGATAATCTACAGCCCCAACGCAAGTCTCACTCCCAAGGAAGGGAAGGACTCCTTGGCTCACTGCCCCATTTATTTTGGTGCTGAGCGCCAACAGCACAAAAGAAAAAATAATCTCAGCCTGGAGGGGGGAACTGGGCAGGAAGTCCCACACCTAGCTGAGGAACTAATGGCACCTGACAGCTACTGAAAGCTGGGGAGTAGGTTTTCTTTAAGGGTGCAGCCCCTGGTAAGTCAATTATGTTCCAGTTGGAAGCCATACACCCAAGAGTATATACACTTGATGGGTTTCATTTACTAAAAGGAGAATACAACATCAGGACGAGAGGAAAGGGGATTTGGGTCTGGAAGTGGAATATGATCGAAATGCATCATAAGAAATTCTCAGAGAGGGCTGGGCGGTGGTGGCACACGCCTTTAATCCCAGCACTTGGGAGGCAGAGACAGGCGGATTTCTGCGTTCGAGGCCAGCCTGGTCTACAGAGTGAGTTCCAGGACAGCCAGGGCTACACAGAGAAACCCTGTCTCAAAAAACCAAAAAAAAAAAAAAAAAAAAAAAAGAAATTCTCAGAGAACTAATAAGATTAATTAAAAAAAAAACCCTATAAATACTCAAAAGAATCGAACACTTTCCTGGAGTACTTTCTAGAAAATGATAACATCTGCTAAGCATTAGCTGTGAACCAATACACTACATTTCTCAAGAAGATGAAGTTGAAACTATTCTTGCTCTTCTCAGTAGCTCTACAGAATGTGTACGATGTGCAGAAAGCAAACACAGGTCACCTAGTAACTACAACCGTCGGATCACTGAGTGCTGAATGAACACCTCTCCCCTTTGCTGCTTACTACACAAGGGCAAACTGCACCTTCTACCTCCCATGACTTCTTTTCACTGTGCACCGCCTTTATAAATATCTGATCTATTATATATAGGTGTTTTGCCTGCCCGTATGCCTGGCCTGCCCGTATGCCTGGCCTGCCCATATGCCTGGCCTGCCCGTATGCCCGGCCTGCACAGGCCAAAGACACTGTAGTATCCCTTGGGACTAGAGTTGCGGTTAACTGCCAATGTGCATGATGGGAATTGAACCCAGGTCCTTTGCAAGAGCAGCCAGTGCTCCTAACCACCGAACCATCTCTCCAGCCCCTTTTCTACTTCTTCAATAGCAGCCTAGAAGACCAGAGGAACAAGGTCACAGGGCAGGAAAACCCCCGCTGCAGAAAGATTGGACCTGTCACTTGAGAAAAAGTGGGTATGAAGCAGCCAGAGCTGATGAAACACACTTATGGTGGGGATTGGCAGTGAGGGAGACAGAAGACTAGCCGAGAAGGCAGCCATAAACAAACCCCAGAGAGGCCCCAGCCGGTGTCTGGAGGTTTGCCTGGCTCCACAGGGCAGCGTCCCCGACACTTCGCATGGCAATAACCCCACAACCTCAGACCAAATGCTGCTTTAATGGCAGTCGCTCCCAGAGACCCTCTAATTAACCCCTATAAAGGGCAAGCCACCACATGTCAAGTGCAAACGGTCTATCCTGACTCCATCTCCCTCAACTGAGTTTCCCAGTGAGTGAGGAGAAGCAGTTCAAACAGGAAGGCTGGCAAGTTCCTCCTGGCCCTTTCCTCTACCACTCGCCTTTGAGGTCAGTAGGCTCGAGGCTGCAAGAAGCTGCTTTTTAATAGTCCTGATCACAGCACGGAGCTGCACCTCACCGAGATGGTAGTGACGGACGGCTACACTGGACGAGAATTCACACCAGGAGTGACAGACAAGCTAGAACAGCACCTCAGAGAAGAACTGTGCATCTCCAGCCTGGAGCAAGCTGACCTCAGCAAGACGGTATGAAGGTGTATGTGTCTCCCCCTCTTTCTCATCATGTCAGTGATCCCGTGTTCCTCCCAGTCTGATGTCCCTGTCAGCACTGCCATTGGCTCTGACACAAGCAAGTCATTGACCAAGACAGGCACATGAAGAAACAAAGTAAATATGAGCTGCTTTTTTTTCTTTGGTCCTGAAGAGGACAATTGTGACAACAGAAACACAAAGGAGTTGTTTTTTTTTTTTTTTGTATTGACCTCCAGATTCTGTTTAAGTTTCATGCAACATAAGGACCAGGTACCCACTGACCTCCACAAGTTTCATCATGGGGACAGGGTTGAAAAAGTGAAGGCCAGCAAATCGGTCTTGTCTGGTGGTGGCATTGGCTATGCTTGTGATCTGTAAAGAAGACGTGTTGCTGGCAAAGATGGTATGTCTGTGGAGAGAAGAAACGGTGGAGAGCCAGAATGAATCCCACGTGGGTCCGCGGTCAGCACCACAGTGCTGTATCATCCCGGTGCGTGAGGCAGCTACACTCTGCAGATCTGCTGGGAAGCATACACAGCACTCCCCACCCCGTGCCCCATCCCACTGAGGAAGTCAGTCAAAAGGCGTGGCTACAGGACAGGCTGAAACCAAGCGATTGCATTTGTATTTAAACCCACACATCTTAAGTTACCAGCTCCCAAAGCATGATCATCTGGCCCTCCTGAATTTTTAGAAACTAAAGTTCTCTTTTCTACAAGTATTAGTTAATTTTCACGATATGCGAAGGAAGGAGGAGAGAGCTGTTAGTGAGGAGACTACCAGACATAGCACAGTGAAATGATCAGACACTTGAATCTGTAAACAATCCTCCGAGTAAACCAGCTGAGCCCCAGGAGCACGGACCTGAGCCCCAGGAGCACGGACCTGAGCCCCAGGAGCACGGGACAGTTTCCCCTCACTGCTTTGAACATGGTCGAAAGGGAACTTTAGTCTCACAGACAACCTGGGAAGGGAGGGCACACACACACAGACACACACACACACACACACACACACACACACGACACAGGTGCACAGACCACTGCTTACAGGCTATCCAGAAAAAGCACATCTGTCCTATTTTATGTCTAAAGAACCTTAACTTATCAACTTACAAATCTCATGCGGACTGAGGCCAAATCCAATTCTTTTCTTCTTGAAACTTAATTTGTCAAGACCAGACTAAAGTGAGGGGGCCAAGGGCACCAAGGCAAAGCCCGTTCCTACAGCGCCACCTTGTGGTTAACTTACAAACCAGCAGGATGCCCTTTAACACAGCAGGTCCTAGTACCCAAGAACAGTGGCCCTTACTGACCATATTCTCTATGGGTCAGGAATTCCTGACCAAAGTCGGGGTGGGGGGGGGGGGCAGGCAGGAAGAAACCAGTTGGGGCAAAAAGAAATCAGTAATTTGGAAAGCAGAGAAGTATGGGAGTGTCCACATATGCATGTACACCTAGTATGTGGGTGGCTGAGGCAGGAGGATTGTGAGTTGGAGGCTGTCACCTTGGACTACAGAAAAGGACAGTCCTTGGTGAGTGTGTGTAGATTAAGTGGGTAGGTAGGTAGGGGACAAAAGTCTCCGAATCCTTAGGTCAGGAGAGTCTGCTTTCATGACATTAGCAGGTAGATTTTTCTCAACCTCTGGGGCAGGCTTTTTAAAAATCCAAGGTTTTATTTAGCAACTGGGAAGGTCTTCGAAAATTTCTACCTCAAGATCCTTAAATCACAGGTTGTAAATCTTAGGACATCCCAAGGTCAGACAGAGAAGAAGTGGTAGTGTGGGCCTAGCTTCCTGACTGCCCCGCCCCCTCCTCTCATTACCCTCCACTGACACCACGGGGTCAGGGCCGGCGGACACTCACTGCCACTAGGTGTCCTTGCATTGAGGCCAAACTGTTTAAGGAGAAGAGTGAAGGTCAACTTTCTGTACACAGCTCTGGTTTGATTGGCTCTGTGCTGACTTGAGAGACATTCCCTAGTACCAGAGGTGTCCTCTCTGTCCCGAAGCACTAAATGCCCATGACCAGAAGAGTGCTATACAGGGGACAAGAAGGACGTAGGGCCTCCCAGCCAGCAGGACATACACCTGAGGATTTCCTGTCCTGCAGGCTGATGTGCAAGTGTTTCCTTCAGCCACAGGTCGCCAGTGCTTCCCTAAGAATTATTTTTGCTTGTAACGTTACTCCATTCAGATCTAACCGAGAAGGCAAGTGTGGCCAAGTAAGCCATGGGCCACAGACACATCATGTGGACAGAAGCACACGTCAGTTACCTGGTCAGTTGTCATTACTGCCAAAAGCTAAGAGTCAAACATTAAGAGGGGGCCCTAGGTTGTGACCCTACAGTGTTACCTACATACAATCTTACAAGCCTGGCAACTCCTCCAGGAACCAGATGTGGCTGTCTTTCCTGCTCTACTCCCCAGGAAGCCTGGTGAAGACTCAGTGTTCACTGAATGCCCTCAAAGAGGTTGCAGTTAAATCCAAATAAAACTGAAAACAGAGAAGTGTTTAAAAAAAAAAAAACTGGTTCAAAGACGCTTTGCCTTCAGTCAAACCGTCCTATCTGGTCCACTCTGAACTCCTAGCACACATCTATTTAAGATTTTCCCTGTGCCCCAGTGGCTGCAGGAAACACATAGGTGTGACACTGGACAGATCTTCCATTTAACCATGGACATTTATACCCATCATGTAGACAGGGATCAGAGGAGGAAACCCAGTAGTTCTTCTGGAAAGATGCTATGGAGGTTTGAGGGTCTAGGGAGCCCTGGAGCTGTACTGAGCCGGCCCAGAGCAAGAGTGGGGTTGAGGCATGTCCAAACCCTGGAAAGCTCGTCCTGAGATTGGCAGGGGTAGAATCACTCCTCCCCTCTGACAGGCCAGTGTGTATCCCAGTGCACATAGCCCTGTGCACTCACGTTTGGCCCCTGGCGGAGGTCACATAGCCCAGGAGCCAGGTTAAACCTCCTCTTGCCTTATAAGGTCATGTCCAGCAGCATCTGGAATTCCTCCTTATGTAAATGAGGCATCCCCTGAGTTCTGGCCCAAGGCAATGATGTAGACTCACCCCCAAAGCGGCTACCTTCTCCCCCAAAGGTTTAAGTAGCCTTTGTTCCCCACATTAAATGAGCTGTCTCATGGAAGCTGCCTCCAGAAAGTCTGTTCTCACTGTGTCTACCACTGCCTGAGGTCTCTTTTGCTCCTGGCGAGCCCTCCTCGCTGCCCCTCTCAGGGTCCTGAACTGCAGAGGTTTGAATGAAAATAGCCCCTGTACATGCATAGAGAGTAGATTATCGGAGGTGTGGCCTTATTGGAGTAGGTGTGGCCTTAGAGGAGGAAGTGTGTCAAAGCCCTCTTGGAGGTGTGAGCTTTGAGGTTTCAAATGCTTAAGCCAGGCCTAATGGCTTCCTCTTCCTGCTGTCCTAAGATCCTGATATAGAACTCTCTGGTACCTCTGCAGTACCACAAGCTTGTGTGCCACCATGCTTTCCACCATGACAATAATGGACTAGTAACCCTCTGAACTGTAAGCCAGCCCCAGTGAAAACCTTTACAAGAAAGAGTTATGGTCATGGTGTCTCTTCACAACAACAGAAGCCGTAACTAAGACAGAGGAGTTAGGAAGCAGAGAGGTGGGCCTACTGTCGGGAAGGGAAGCTCTAGAGCCAGAGAAGGAGCTTGCAGAATCCAACCAAAAAAATTCAGTTCTGTACTCTGCAGCGAACTTGTCCAGCCTCTGAAACAGCTCGTTCTTCAACTTCAGGTTCTCCACAATGGCCTCCACCACTAGGTCTGTGCTGTGCACCACAGAGGCCGCGTCAGTGCTGGTCGAAAGGCAGCTCAGGGTCTTCTCCACAAACTCATCCCCAGCCTGCGTAGACAAGAAGGAGAAGAGAGTGTTCACTGGGCCCTGCAGGCAAGGGGACAGGCCCTGATGAGACAGGAGGGAGGCCAGAGGGACCAACAGACCCAGACCCAACAGAAGTCACTGGGAACTGAGACAGGAAAACTCCCAACCTCCCCGTGGAGAGACAGGAGCATCCTGTGCACCTAGACACCAAGGAAAAGGTTAGCTGTGGACAAACCTGATAGTAATTACAATTTGTTTACTGGGGGGAGGGGAGGGGCCAGAGTGAATGGCCACTGCTTAGTGAATACAGTTTCTGGTCAAAATCATGAAACGTTAGAATATCACACACATAACTATAACTGATGCCACTGAGTTTAAAAGTGCTGAAAGTGGAGGCAAGAGAGAGCAAAGAGGATCAAAATGCACTGTGTCTGTGTATAAAGCATCAGAACGGCATGCAGGCCTCATCACTCACGCCAATAAAACACTGTGGCTAAAGTGACAAATCTTAAGTTTATATATAATACAAACCACAATCAAAACCGTAAGGCAAGAGGTCCTTAAATCAGAGGCGAGAGGTCCTTACCACAGAGAAACACTAAGAGAAGGTTAATCACACAGGAGTGTCTCCTCAGTGGAGGAGACAAAATCAAATACCTGCATTCCAACCAGAAAGCTGAGAGTGGATTTTGTTAATGGCCTGGTGACCTTTTCCCTATCTGTGGAAGCAGACCTCCCCCAGCTTTTACTATAGAAGCAGACCGCACCCAAATTCTCCAGAACCATTATCCCAGACTCTCCCCTCCCTAGACCATCACCCACCCTTAAAGGAGATGTCACACGTTCTTTATGGCCTGCTGACCTCTATGCTCTCGGTCAGTGACAACACTAGATTCTAGGACTTTTAGCTGTAGCTCCCACCCTCGTGGTCACATGCACTTTGTGAAAGGGTTTGTTTGTAGTCACACCTTAAGCTTTATTGTGCATCTGGTACTGGGCTGATTGTTGCCTGGAAACCTTTCCCTAGACTGTCCTGTGTTTTAAATATGCTCATAATGAACCACCTAGCATTCGACTCCCAGGGTCTGATCCAGGTTGACAAAGTCAGTCTGCACCGGGTTTCCTTATTTCTTCTCAGGGATCTGTTCCCTTGTCTGACACTGCTGGGACCCCCTCAGGCAATTACATACACTACTGTGGATGCCTCACATAAAACAGCAAAAGTCATCCTCTCAACAAATGAGTTAACGGATGAGTTTTCAAAAGACAGAAAACTTGCGAATAAATGTTTTTTAAAATGTTTTTAAAAATCCATCCCATCCCAGTCAGAACGACCACCACCAAGAAAACAAATGATGAGGTTGTGGGAAAGGGGGAGCACTATATCCTGCTGGAAGACGGTCTGGGGGTTCCTCACAAACACCAAGTACAGAACTACAGTGAAGGACTCTAAGTGAACATATCACAGAGGTCCGTGCATAGCCACCTTCATTGCTGCACTAGTCACAGTAGCTACAAAACGCAACCAGTCTAGATGCCCATCAATGGATAGAGAAGGGGAAACGCGGTTCACATATACACAACGGAATCTTATTCATCCATAGATAAAAAAGGAAATCCTCACTGGGAAGATAATGTGTACAACTGGGATCATTATGTTAAGTGAAGTAAGCCAGACTCAGAAAAATAAATGTCTTGTTTTCTCTTATATGTGAACTCATATGCTCTCTCTCTCTCTCTCTCTCTCTCTCTCTCTCTCTCTCTCTCTGTGTGTGTATGTGTGTGTGTGTATGTGTTAGAAAGAGCACTCCAGGAGGGGTGGAGAACCTTAAGGGGGTGAGTAGGAAAAGAGTAATGGAACCCATGCGGTGGAACCCATGTGGTATCAAAGCGGAAGGAGGCGATCTTTAGGAGGTGGTAGGGAATCGAAAGAGGAGGAGGAGGAGGGTTGGAAAAATGATGTATGAATATGGAAATGTCATCATGAAATCCATTTCTTTGTATGCTAACTATGATGCTTGTTTTGCCAACTTAACAGGACTTGGTATCACTTAGGAGGCAAGGCTATGGGACTATCTTGATTAGGTTAAGCGAGCTAGGAAAGACCCATCTTCATGGGTGGTACCCTTCCTTGGTCTAGGGTCCCTTACCATAAGAAAGCAAGCTAAGTATGAGTTTTTGTGGCTCTCTGCTTCTTGACTGTGAGCCAGCATGATCATCGAGTCTCCTGCTGTCCTGCCTTCTACCACCACCATGACTTCTCCACCGTCATGGAGTGGTTCTCTTGAACTATTGTAAAGCCTGCTGCGTTTTTAAGTTTAGAGATCTAGAAAACAAAAATGCCTCTGACCTGTAAGCCCCACTTACCCAAGGACACATCACTAATGCTTGAGGCTGCCATTTATGTAAGTTAACAAGCCGTGTGTTTTGGCTACTGTACACAAGCTTGATTGCCCCAACTGCACAGGATGTGATTGCTCACACGTTGGTGGGGGGTACATAAGCAGGAAGTTCACCAGGATGTATGCTTGCCCTGGTTGGACAAAGGTGAGAAATATGTAGCCTTGTGGGTTTTGCCTTTATAAGCAAGACCCTAAGTAATGCAGTTTGGCACTACAGTTTGGGGAATCCCAGGTGTGGACCTGGACAATATCCATCATCCTGGCCAGTATTTAATAAAGCTTGCTTCAAATTTGTCTTCAAAAATTGTGGTATTGGTCTTATTCCTGCCTGGCAGGATTAATACCCTAAGGCGGAATAAACACTTCTAATATTACATTTATCCAGTGCAATGAGAAAAATATCTAATGTGTTTAACTTTTAAAATAATTAAAAATTAAACTTAAATTAAGAAAAAAAGAGGCAAATATCCAACATGGACTCTATCTATATATGGAGAAACATTCCATTCGCCCTCAAAGAAAATCAGTCTTAAGCAACTTTCATCAGGGCGACAACAGAAATAAAAAATCAATTGGGTGACTTGTGCAGTATTTCTAGTTAATTCGAATGCTCAGAGACAGGGCTGGAAACATATCAAGTTCCAACAAGAAGAACCAGTAAACCAAAGCCCCTATCTCTCATGGCCTTCAGGTTTTTCTGCTCAGAAAGATGAGAGCAATTGGCCCTAGCTGTGCCCACAGCATCAAAACCCTTTCTCTAAACACAGTGTTTATTGAAAATGTTTCAGTTTTTACCTTACAAACCCCAAAAGTATCTTCCTGTTTCGTTCTCGGCTCTCGTTTTGGCAGTATAAAGGCTCCTTGATTTTGCATCCTGTGTCTTACATCGAGCTCAGCAGCTGCACAAACCTTCTAGGGTTAGAGCCTCCCCACCAGCAAAATGGTTGGTTGACCCTGCTTTCCAACAGCCCCAAATAGAGTGTTTAGTGGCGAGTTATACTGGTCTAAACCAGTGAAGTATTGACTCCTCTGGGGGCCAAATGACCCTTTCATAGGGGTCACATGTCCAATATCCTGCATATCAGATACTTACATTATGATTCATAACAGTAGCAAAATCACTGTTATGAAATCACAACAAAAATGATTTTGTGGTTGCGGGTCATCCTAACATGACTCTACCGTATAATACCCGTATTAAAGAGCTGCAGCATTAGGAAGGTTGAGAAACACTTGTAGAAACAGTCCATGAGTTTTACACAAGCAATTAGACACAAGCACACAACAAGGCGAAGCCACACACGCAGACACTCACGTACAGGCACACACAAAGGCGGAGCCGTCCGAGCGCTGACCTTAGCAACCGATAAGAACTTACCTTAGGGTTTTCTGTGAACTTCTTTTTTGCCATTCTCTTTAGGCTCTCCTCAATTCCCTTCTTGGATTTTGCCAGGATGTCTTCTGTTTGGTCCACCAGCACGACGGTGTGACCAGTGGCTGCAGCCACCTAAATTAAAAAAAAAAAAAAGTTTCAAGAAAAAGGAAAAAGAATCGGTGTCATAGTCCACATGGCTTCAACTACTACTCCACTCAAAATGGCTCAGGAACGTAAGTATCAGCCAATGTCAGACGTGTGCTTCTTGCCTGAGACAGTCCTAGGTCACACAACCAATTCTCACATAACACACCTCTTTTTGTGTCTTTTGAAACAGAAGTAGACGAAACTTAAAATTCTAATCACCAAGCCAAAAAAGATCTTGTCCCCAAGAGTTATTTAATGACAAAAGGTAAAGGAGAGCAGAATCTATGACAATTAATCAGTTTCAGGGGGAAGGGTGGATTCCACATTTCCTGCCTTCTCCTTTCCCCCTGGGTGGGTGACATCCCTGGGGCACAGGTATAGTGAGTGAAGCTGTGTCCCACAAACAGCCAGCCTGGTTTAAACACTGTCAGGGTCACGTCAACTGCTTCTTCACCAGTTTGCCGAAAGTCCCAGCAAAAACCACAGAACAGAGAGTTTGTTGGAAAAATGGACTCTTGAATCATCTACACTCAAATGTGATTCAATTAACGCAGGGGCAGAAGGACACACCTGACCTACCGCAAATGCAATGTGACAGCCATCCCTGAGGAGAGGCTCCAGGAAGCCAGAGCACTCCCTAGAGCCACTGTTTTGGGACAGGTAGGCACTGGTGGTGTGCAGAGAGGAGCAGGCTAGCTGCAGATCTGCCATGAGAAGTAACCAGAAGGTGAAAAGGGCAAGTCTCAAACCACTGTTATCAGATTCGAAAACCACTGCTATTGTGTAAGATTCTTGGAGCCAAGCAGCTAAACCTTAAAGCAGAAAACACAGAGAGAATGAGACAGAACCAGATGAGCAACTGGAGCCAACAGGTTCAAATCCCGAAGCAAGATTTCCAAGGCCGTGTCAAGTTCGAAATGTTGAAATGCGGGCTTGCTTAAATTGACAACTACACCTAGGGTTTCTCCCACGCAGTGGTACAGGTCAGAGCCTGCCCGGCCTGAGGGGCAGTGTCAGCATCCCAGTATCTGGGAAGCAAAGAATGGGAAAGATGCTGAGACAGGAGAACAGATCAGGGTGATGGCGGCAAGAAAGCCAAGTCGTCCTGATAAAAGACAGAAGCAAGCAGTGACCTCCGCTGTTAGCCTAAGGCTAAACCTTTCTCCAAAGCAGAACACCTGAGGACCCAGGCCAGCGTTTCTCAGTGAGCCAAGACCAAGAGCCAACAACTCCGATAATGCACAAATCTGAGTCTCTAATTCAGTAAGTTCGAGATGACCAGGCAGAGCAACTTTAGAAAAAGTTCAGAAAGGATTGACCACAGCAGACCCAGGTCTTCTGCCTTTTAGAAAGGCTGCTTGCACAGCTGACCCTGGGCTGACCTCTGAAACTTGAGTTTGGAGCGAGTTCTCTGACAATGAAGCTTCCGCTGCTGCAGGCTCTCCCTAGACGATGGTGCAATGTTGGAATGTGTGGGAACCGGATGATATCATGGTCATTTCTTGGATAATACCATGGATATTCCTCAGTAAAACTCCTGGATGCCAAGTCTCTAGCTAGAGCGACTATAGACAACTTTCTACACGGTGTGTCACATCTTGCTGCTGAGGGAGCTGCACACGTCCAGTGTGGCTGTGAGGGACAGGGAAGCCCCTTGCCAGCGCTTGCCTGGCACCTGGCATACCCCAGCTGTCCTTCCTCTTTGCTGTTTCTACTTCATACCTTTGCTGTAGTAAGTTTGACATCATGCAGATGACTGCATGTGGACCCGTCTCAGGAATTACCAAACCACGTGGGGGAAGGGCTAGTAGAGAAACTTTAACAGAAATTAATAAATCTCAAAGCCCTGGTAGGGCCAGGCAGGGTACTAGCCCGCTCTGTGTTTGGCAGTCGTGAGATGTCACTTGACATGCAGGAGTGACTGCCACCAATAGAGGCTCATGATCCACAATGCAAGGACGAGTAAGGTGCTGCCTTGGGGACCTTTTGCTCTTGGCTCTTCTGTCATATAATCCCTGTGGCATTTGAAACAAGTGATTCTCACATAGTTTCTCTTGACTTCTGCTCTAGATCACTTCTTGAGGTGACCAAACAGGATTCCTGGACTCTTACCCACATGGGTCCTAACCCATATTTTCCCCCTCTTCATCTCCAGCAGGAAACTGCTTGAGTCTTTTTAGCTCTTAGAATTGAGAAGACTTAAATAGATAGTTATGGCACCAGACAGTGCCACAGCTGATGGAACAGCAACCAAGAGCGATGCTGCTCACAGCCCTCCTACATGGGGAGTTTATAATCTCATTCAGAAAAGCAGCGAACCAGCCATGAGGAAGGCTTCTGTCTATCAGCAAGCACAGAATGGCATATGATTTCAGGGGGCAAGCATCCATCAGGTGGTATTTCTAGGAAACCACTTTCCCAGTTACTATAACCACATCTGACTGATACCATTGAGCACTTTTTGCTAGGTTTCAGATGAAGTACCCCACTAGTCTCACACTTTAAGCATAGCAAAAGAAGCCTACAGGTGTTCCTGTGTGCAGACAACTGGCCAAATCAGCTGCTCAATCACTGTGAAGCTAAACCTCCAGGCAATCTTCCATGAGCATGAAATGTATGGTACGTGATCCCAGCAGGGTGACTGTGTAAGTCACTGGCTTATTTCCCGTTGTGTCCATAAGACACAGAAGGTGGTTGATACCAAGACCATCACTGCTAAATATTCAGGCTTTATACACTTCCAAAAGATGTGCCCACAAGACACCACCAGCAACTACTTGAAGGCAACATCATGCCTTAATCATCTTTGTAAACATCTAAACCAGGCCCACAAACAACACATGCTTGGTAAATGTAGATATCACATGCTTCATAAATAGCCGTGGGGTTATGGGGCCCGGGTTCCTTCCAATACACTTCACACTGGGATTCACATTCCTGTTACTGGTACAGCAATCTAAATATATTACCACAGAGGTGGGTGCTGGAGCAAGCATTCTGGCTCTTGCCCCAACAAAATCCAGAGACACTGCATGATTCTCACTGTAGACATGCCTGACCCAGTCAGACAACTTTAAGTATGGTTATGCAGCCAAGGCCTCCTGAGAGGCCAACATGCTTCTGGAATTATCGGTGTACTCGTATTTTTTTGTGTAAGCCAATCTAAGTAACCTTCTATATCTACTCTCAACCAACAGAAAAACATAAATCCTTTAAAAGGAAGAAAACTGTAACAAGAACCCAAAGGCACTGAGAACCTACTTAGTGCCAGGATCAAGGCTGTATTTTCCCAAGACTATTTCTGACTAATCCAACCAGTCTGGTGAAGCAAGCAACAACCATTTTACAAACGATGCAGCAATCTAAAGAGGCAGCAATACAAAAGAGACTGAGCCACTTGACCATAACCACTCAGTTAAGGCCTGAAGCCAGGATTAAGTTCCGAGACTGCTTGGCTCCAGGACTTGTCTTCTGTAATCCAGTTGGAGGCACACATGACACTTGGAATAGCTGCTGAAATAATCAGTCTTCAATATACAACTGTTATAAAGTAGCATTGATAGAATATTCAAAGCATTCAAGTAGAGAAAGAGAATGGAAACAATTGTAGCCTTGGTAACAGTATCACTAAAAAGTCCTACTGAGTAACTGAATAACAAATCAATTCCCCATTGATGCTCTGACACACTTATAACAAATCAATTCCCACCCATTAATGCTCTGATACATTTTAAAGGGGCTTAGGAGATTAATCTTACTGTTTCATTTGATACATGAAGAAAACTGAAACTTGTAAGTATTGCATAACAGTTTGCTCCCAGATTGAAAAATGTTCTATCCTATAAGAAGGAAGGTCCTTAAGCAGGGAAGCAAACAACTCAAACTAGCTTTAGGAAGCCCCTGAAACTGATCAGATTCTCTAGGCCCCTTCCAGATAAAACAATAAACAAAAGCACAGAGTCCTCTCTCAGATGCAGCAGAGCCAAGCTGCAAAGGCTCTCGGAGAAGCTGAGCTGCAAAGGTGACTCTCAGGCCAGAGACAACTGCCGGAAGAAGCAAAAACCTGGAGAGCTGCCTGGAGGAGAGTTAGGTCAACTGAGGCACTTGGAAAGGACACTCTACAACCCATTGAACTCCCTGTAGGTTGTGCAGTGTGTTTCTGGTTCCTGGCTTTGTTTTTTCTTGTTTTGTTGGTTTGGTTTGGTTTTGGTTTTGATTCTGATAGACAGGGTTTCTCTGTGTAGCCCTAGTTGTTCTAGAATCAGGTTCGTAGCTTTGTGAGCTGTCTTCTATTCTGGGGTAGGCTTTGGTGAAGCAGTTTTCTCTGAGTCATCTCTGTGCCTGTAAGTAACCCTCCACCCATATGCCTGTAAGTAACCCCAATAAAACCCATGGGCTCACCAAGTTGGACTTTGATGGTATCTGTACTTTGGTCTACTGTGGGCTTTCTATTTGGGCTGAATAGACATGTGTGTCGAATCTGCCCAGAAAAACCCTTGTCATATAGCACATAAGTTAATTAAAGTAACAGGTCTACAATCATATGGCTTCAATCAAACATAATTATGCTAGTAGCCAAAATTACTTTTTCAGGGCTAGGGAATTGATAATGTGCTCACCAGAAAAGCAGGAGGACCTGAGTTCAGATTCCCAACTTCCGCATAAAAAGCCAGTTGCCTGGAGAGGTGGAGACAGGCGGATCCCTAGGACTCACTGGTCTAGCTCTAGCTAGTCTCGCCTGCTTGGTGAGCTTCAAGTTCCCTGAGAGAAGCTGCTTCAGAGGACCCAGCCTTTTTCACTCCATGTGGGTGCAGGCCATTTTGAGTCCAGAAGCCTGGCAGGCGAGCGTGATGCTTGCTGAGGTATAAGAACTACTCCTCAAGATCTACACCACAGCATGGCTGCACACCAGACCCAGCTGGGAACAGATGACCAATGTGCAGTCACCACCTGTGGGTACTGCGAGGCATCCAGTCTGGTGTGCACCCAGACGATGCATTTACAAACTCCCACGGATGACTTTAATGCACAATCACTGTGCCTAGGCCATTGCTCTGCCAGCTCCTGTTAACCCCAGCCGTGTTCCATCACCAACTCATGTCACTCCTGGGTTGTCACCTCTCCTCAAACACAAGGGATGAGGAAACCTCTGTCTTTAAACTGGTACCACTGAAGAGTCTTCCTGATGCTACCCATGAAAATGTTCCAGATACTATATCATAAAGGTACTGTCCAAGATGCCTTAAAGGAATGGCAGCTCCCACTAAGACCCCTTCTCCCCAGGGCTTTGAAACATCAGGTTCTTGTTCCACTTCCCCTAAATAGAACTAGTTTAATTCTTTTCTTAAAAGTCAGGTCCCACACTTATTACATTCCTGTCCCTTCTCCTTGACCTCTGGCCACCTGAGCACGAAGCACACTCATTTTTGCTAGTTCATCTTCTCTGGACTATTCTTCACCACCCTCCATTAATGACCTGGCTTTGTTTCTGCAGAAGCCATAATGCTAGGGGAATATCCAGAATCTCCCAGAGAACAGATTCTTCAAAAGGTTCCACAACAACAACAACAAAAACAACAAACAAACAAACAAACAAACAAAGTCCACAGAGAGTGATCACCCAAAGAACAGCTTCCATGTAAGAGTGTCTTTCTAGGGCTGGAAAGGTTGCTCAGTGGTTAAGAACACTATTGCTCTTACAGATAATCTGGGTTCGGTTCCCAGCACCCGTATACAAACTCACAACTGACTCTAACTCCAGTTCCAGGGGATCCAATGCTCTTTTCTGGGCTCCTCAGCCTCCTGTATACATGTGATGTATACTAATGCAGACTCACACATGTCTTTATAAGACAATATCACTAAATAAATGGGGAAAAAAGAAAGTATTTTCCCTATGCCATTATCAGACCTATAGAATCTCATTTTACCTTATTTAACTAATTCCCACAGGGGTCACCCGAGACCATCTGCATAGCAGATATATACATTACAATTCATAGCAGTAGCAAAATTACAGTTATGAAGTAGCAACAAAAGTAATTTCATGGTTGGGATCACCACGACATAAGGAAGTGTAGTAAAGGGTCACACCATCGAGAAGGTCAAGAACGACTGCTTCCAACTCTCAAAGGCTGCTTCCAGTGACATACTTCCTCCAGTAAGATCACACCTCATAAACCTCCTGAAACAGCACCACCCACTGGGCCCCAGATGTTCAAATACGTGAGCCTTATGAAGGGCATTCTCGTTCAAACCATCACACCCAGAGATCAACTTTTAAGAAAGAGGTGCATGCTGGCTTTAGTATCACGCATACATTTAAACTGAACTTAATTATACTTGGTTCAGCATTCCTCTTCCCACATTGTGTGAAACAACTTTACATTCTATAGTTTCAGGGCCATATTACTTTAGCAATGGCTTCTCATTTGGGGAAGTTCACCCTCCCATCCATCAGAAGAGGTTTGTTTTATCTTCTGGTGGTGTCCTTCAAACGTTGTCTCCAGAGGCTCATATCTTTCCTGCAACAAACAGTCAGGTCTACACTTTGGAAACATGAACTAGAGTGTTCTTAAAGTTTTCACGCCAATCAAACACCCTCTTCCCAACCCCAAAACCCCGACAACTCTTTATCTAATTCCCTGTCCATTCTCTCAGTCTTGTGAGAGCTGTCCTTTCCCACTGCTGAGGACTCAGGCACAATATGATTGCTCAGATACTCTTCCAGAAAGCCCCAAATCCTTCATGTGATTAAGTCTTTCATCACAGGATTCAGCTACACGTTTCACTGAGAGCTAAGAAAATAGTAAGAGGTGCCATGTTTTCTTGGCAGCCAAGCAACTGCAGTAGAGTATTCAGACAACCTGCAGAGTGGGGATGTAGAAGTTTCCACAGTTTGGATAAAATGCAGAGGCCAGCAGAAATGCCCTCCGTCAATGACTGAAGGTCACAGATAAAATATTTGGCTTCTAGGTGGAGTGACTTTGGACCCTTTGGAGACTTGTAGCCATTTCAAATACACACACAGACACACACACACACAGACACACAGACACACACACACAACTCTTAACCTACAAACACCCAAAGAAACAAGAGAGAATTCAATATGTCATCAGTGCATAAAATATATGTATATGGTTGTCTGTTTTATCATCTATTACCATGGAATACAAACAAATCTATTTGTCATAAGAAACTGTATCTGTTTCCTCTGGATGGAAATATTCCTTCCTGGGAAGAGAAAAGCTAAGGTTTGGGAAACTCACAAGAACTAACAAGACTCAGCGGCTCAAACACTCTTAAGACTCACAAGGCCTTGCTCTCTGAAGTTATGTGAGCAGTAAACAACCGGCTGGGGAGAGGGACCCATTCATCCATCAAGTGGCTGTGGTTTGTACAGGGAGCTCCCACAATGCAGCGTCCATCCTCCACAGTAGGATAGAGAGAAGCGTAATGCATGCTCTAGTAAGGAAAATTCGTTAAGCTCATTAATGATCCAAGCTGATCTTGGTTGCAATCATTGCTTTGGTCTATCACTGCCTTCTCTCTGGGGTAAGTAGAAAGAGACTCTTTAGGAATGGCATCTTCTAGGCACTAACTCCCATTGCAATCACAAACTTAACAACATTTGCCTGCTGAAGACTGAACCAGTCAATAGCAAGTCACAGATTGCTCCTGGGGCCCCACCCTATCTGTGCTGAAATGTAAATAAAGATGAAATATCAAATCATAACTTCAGACCGTTAGCCAAGTGCACACCACACAGCTGAGCCCTCCCATAGGTGGATTCTCACGATGAGAGCATTGAGCCATCCGATCTTGTGAACCGTTCCAGTTTGCTGTTTCAGTATTAAGGGATTTCATGGGGGTCCTGCGCTCTCACTGTGTACAATTCATATAATGCACAAAATCTGTGTTGATTTATATTATTAGTAAGGCTCCTGTCAACCTGCAAGCTATTAGTTAAGTTTTGCAAGACTCAAATACACCAGGGGCTGGGGGTGTGATTCAGTGGTAATGGATACAGTTAGCATGTTTGTGATTCTGGGTTCAATCCTCAGCACCAAGAAGTAAGTGTGTGTATGTGTGTGTGTGTGTGTGTGTGTGTGTGTGCGCGCGCGCACGTGTGCACGCACGCGTGCATGTGACTTATAACCATCATAAACAAAATGATGATTATTCTGTTTACAGTGAGTAGACCAGGGGCTCAAGACATGGCTCCGTGGTCAAGAGTGCTTCCTACTCTTGCAAAGGACCTGAATTTGGCTCCCTCTAACATTACCGCTACATGAATTACAGATAATTTATCAAGGTCTATTGCAGACTGAATATAGTTTCCCCATAAAACCTTGTGTTCAGCTTTAGTCGGAATAAGGTGGTACCGGTATAGGATGGTGAGGACTAGGGGATTATGGGAATGGATGCATTAGACAAAAGTCTTCTGCAGGAGGGGGGTCCATCACCATAGAACAGGCTGCTCTGAAGTGAGTGTGGCTTTTTTGCTTCTCTCCTGGATGAATCTCCCTTCCGTTCTGCTATGAGAGGAAGCAGCAAAAATCCAGATCTGGCTGCCCAGCATGGGACATTCCAACTGATGAAATTCTGAGTTAAGCAACCCAATTCTCTTTACCAACGGTGCCAGGTAGTTTTACAGCCACAGAAAACATCCTGAGACAGTAGCCTCCGAATATCCAGTCCACGCCCATTCTTCCCTGCTATATTTTCTGTGGATGTGGGAAAGCAGTGTAGACAGCAAGGTCCTGGAGACCTCAACGCCTTCAAGTCAGGATGCAAGGAAAAACTGACTGGCAAAGGGGAAGGCGGAAAAAACTCAGCATGAGTCCAACCAAATGTGGCCGCTGGTGCAGGGTCACAGGGGCTTGAGTCTGAAGACAACCTATCTACAGCTTACCACTGCACTAAAATGCACACTGGGTGGAGATTTACGCTGCCACTGAGACATGCAATAAAACCAAATGTGGAACTTCATATAGCTGAAGACACATGAAAAGACTGCACGGTGTAAGTGACCCAAGTTGTCTGAGCTATACAGATGGCCCCAGAAACCCAGGCCGTGTGACAAAAAGGCCCCCACAGTACAGCCACTGCAGCCGCTACACTTTTTGTTTGCCTTGGCAAGACTGTGTCCTTGGAAGGAAGTACTTTTGTTTTATCATATCTTCTTACTTTGTCCTAGAACAAAAGAACCTTCCAGAAGTGACATTGACCCCGATGTCTGCCAATATCAATGCATGTATAGAATGAAATAGAGTTTCCACTCTGAAGCTGAAAACTTCTGTGTCTCCTTTTGATGCTGTGAGGTGACTCACCTTTAAACAAAGGTTTTCTTTAAGTCTCTATTTTCAATGTTCTCCTGCCTCTAGAATGCTTCTCTAGAATGCCTCTAGAATGCTTCCTTCTTAAACACCAATCATTCCTAGAAGTCCAACTGTACCTGAAACCAACATATTCTATTTTAAGCTGAGTCAGCTCTAAAACCAGCTCTCTATGACATCATTGGTACCACTGTTCTGCAGAGCAGAGCTTTCTGACAGCACTTTTTCCTTAATCCCATCTTTCATTTCCCCACTCATTTTAAAAAGCATGTAGGCATGTGGTGTATGTCCATTTTTCAGTGCATGTCTGTGAGCATGCATGCATGTGTGTCAACCGCTCTCCACCTTACATTCTGAAGCTGGGCCTCTTGCTGAACCCGGAGAGCCTTGTTTGATCTGCCTTGCTAGCTTGCTGGTAGGATTGCTGGAATTCCAGGTGAACTGTCACACAGCTTGATTTTATATGAATTTTAGAGACTCGAACTTTGGTCATGACACTCGCACAGCAAGTACTCAGGATATTTGTTCTCACTGTGAACCCTGAGATTGTGTTATTTACTGGGAAGACCTGTTTCTAGTTGTGGTGTGGCTCAGCCTTAGCACACACCTTTAATCCCTCTGGACGGAGCACAGAAACACTCTTAGTACACATCTTAGTGCAAAATGAAATTAGTTTGTAGAAGGGAGCAATATGTACCACCTGTCTTCACACACACACACTCACACTCACTCACACTCACACACACACTCACATAAACTCACACACACTCACATACATTCACACACACTCACACACACACTCATACACACTCACACACACACTCACACACACTCATACACTCACACACTCACACACACTCACACACACACACTTTAATGTCCCTTTTTCTTTATTGATAAAGTATATTCTACATGTCATATTACCTTTGAAGTGTCTAAAAGTGTTTTCCTGGAGAGTCGTCTTTAAGAAGTGCACATCAATATTCTGTGTAGCCCGTGCTCTTCCTTGATGCCTCTATTATTAACCCTTGCACTTAAAATCTATGTTTACAATGTCTTCATAAACTGAAACTTCACTAAAAAAAAAAGTAAATAAATAAAAATAAAAGTTTCCTCAGGCTGAGGAAGAAGCTCCAAAGCAGAGCCTGTCTTCCGTGTGTTGGAAGGTCTTGGATTCAACCTCAGAACTCTGTTCCACTCTCTATCAAAAAGAAATGCAAAACAATTCTTTTTTTTTTTTAATGTGTATGTGTGTGCGCCTGTCTGTATGTACACTACATACAGTCGGGTACCTGCAGAGGCCAGAAGATAGCATTAGGGCCGGAGATATAGTTGGTTATGAGCCACAAGAAGTGGGTGCTGGGAACTAAACCTGGGTCCTATGCAAGAGGAGCAAGTGATCTTCACCATGGCTCCCTCTCTCTAGCCCCAAGAAATACAATTTAAAAAGAACGTAACATAACACTCAGCGATTAAAGCTCCTGTCTGTGTCAGCCCATTCTGGACAGAGTGAGCAGGCAGTCTGCAGCTTTCTCAGGATTAGTCATCCCCACCTGTATTTCTTCCTCAGCAGACAATGGGTTTCTCCTGGGCAACAATCGCATCTTACCTGTCACCCAGCACATGAGAGAGCCTTCCTAATAACAGCAACACTGGGGGAACAGATCTTTTCAAAAGCCTCAATTTGTAAATTAGTTTAGAAATGAATGCTTAAGAAACCATAACTGCCTTTTGCTATTAGAAACCTTTACAGCAACCTTGGACAACTTCCACATCGTTTAGAATTGTGAAACATCACATCATTAGCTTGCAAAGAACAGTGAGAGAGAGAGAGAGAGAGAGAGAGAGAGAGAGAGAGAGAGAGAGAGAGAGAGAGACAGAGAGAGAGAGACAGAGAGAGACAGAGAGAGACAGAGAGAGACAGAGACAGAGAGACAGAGAGACAGAGAGACGAGTTGAGAGCAGAAACTATTTTAGTGAGCAGATGGATGGTTTTCCCACTGGTGTTCAGGATGCTGGTGAGGGAGAAAGATCGGGAGAGCACTGAGTGCTGTCTAAAGAGAAACTTCTGTTCTTTGTGCCCTTTGACCACCACGCCTGTGATTTCCAAGTGGACTGTGTTTGGCTAGTCTAGCCGGTCAATGTGTCAAGGTCCCTTTATCAAAGGGACCTTGCTGACTGTTTTGTCTGTCAGGGATACAGACCCAGCAATTCCTTCCATCACAGAGAGGACTAAGGCATTTTTCCTACTTCACTATTGTAAGGTTAGAGAGCAGCAAACCTTTTACTGTTCAGGGTATTAGTTACAGATCACCTGGCACTGTGGTTGACAGTGGTACCTTTCAAATTGTGTCTAGCCATGAACCCCTTCTCCATAGAAAAACATACATTGACTGACAAACAAAGCAAAGGTCAGAGAAGGAAGGGCAGATGAGTCCACGAGGAGAGACGTGTGGATGGTAAAGTCCATCTGAGAGCACACGATGAAATCCCTGTCACATCCATTAGAATAGCGGTTGCTAAGTGCACTGCAGATTCGAAGTTTCAGACTTGTGTGTCTAATTCAGAGTATCCACAGAGCACAGGAACCCAGAAGGGGCTCATGAGAGAAGAGAGGGAACGAGGCCTCAAGTAAGGTAGGGGACAGAGTCCATGTGATATGAAGGTGGAGGTGGGGGAAGCACTGGTGGATGGGGCCTTATGGGGTAAGGAGCAGGAGAATGGAGAGAGGAGAGGAGGGAAAGAGGGTTGACCAAAGTGAAAGACATATGAAAAAGCCTTACAGAAACCCACGGCTCTGTAACCTAATTAAAAAATAATGGTTTAAAGAAGAATTACGATCAGAGGTGTCCCACATGGTGGACACTCATACTCTTCTGAGAAGATGTGGGTTACTGAATGAAATCCAGTGCCAGGTGTGGGATAGCGCCTTACCAGTTATGGTCAGAGAGGCCATAGGGGTTCCCCAAACACTGCAGTACTGTCATTGCTCCTGGTTGTCCATCATAACTAAGACACTATTGCTGAAGACAAACCACACTTTGGTCGTAGGACAGAGAGAGATCAACCTGAGACGGGCCTGAAACCCCTCTCCCTGTTGGCTAGTTTTCACAGGATCAGAAATTGCTGTGCAGGCTACTAAGGAAGAAAAGGCATTAATGGCCTTGCCCAGTGGTAGACCTGCATGCTACACTAAAAGCCCGCCTGGCAAGATGTGTCCCCTGGTGTAACTGTGGGACGGCTATGGTGGGGATAAACAGCTGCTTTCTGATTTGATTTGAGACCCGCCCTACAAGAGGAAATTCATGCCTGGTACTATAAACTTGGTCAAAAGGCCACAGCAGGTCACAGGCCCTGAGGGAGAGCCTATTCTGCTAAATGAGCATATTGTCAACACCCCTCTAAAGGTGATGCTTATGCCTAGAGATTAGAGCTGCTGTCAAATTTAGTCTGAGAAATTTCCCCCTCAGTTAATGTGGACCGATGACTGATCAAGGGGCTGAGAATAAGTGATCAACCCTAAATAGAACATCTGTACTGACCCCCTACAAATACAGAGAGAGGGGGAGAGGGAGAGGGAGAGGGGGGAGGGGGAGGGGGAGGGGGAGGGG
>NW_021621323.1:10465819-10489316 GCF_004785775.1 Grammomys surdaster | reverse complement strand
GAGAGGGGGAGGGGGAGGGGGAGGGAGAGGGAGAGGGGGAGGGGGAGAGGGAGAGGGAGAGGGAGAGGGAGAGGGAGGGAGGGAGAGGGAGAGGGAGAGGGAGAGGGAGGGAGGGAGAGGGAGAGAGAGGGAGGGAGAGGGAGAGGGAGAGAGAGAGGGAGGGAGGGAGAGAGAGAGAGAGAGAGCTAGCTAGCTTGTGGAACACGGCAGAAGCTGGAGGATGAGGAGCCACGTTGTCCTCTGGACATGACGGGGCCATTGCGTTCATGAGCTCCTATCAGCTAGGGATACCTGCACGAGATCAAGCCAGAACATAGTCCAGCATGGTTGGGGGGTGAACTAATGAGATCCCACACCCTTGGCCGAGGAGCTACTGGCAAGTGATAGCTACTGGGGAAGGGGGAGGCATTTTTTCTTCAGGAGTGTAGTCTCTGGTAGGTTGGCCAAGCTCGGCTGCTTGGTCTCACACCCACAGGTACACACACAGCTCTGAATGTATTTAGTAGGCTATACAGAGAGAGGAGGTTATGAAAGTGGGAGAGAGAGCAGCAGCAGAGAGAGCCAAAACATACTGTGTACATGCATGAAATTACCACATAATAAATGAGAGTCAGAATAAAAGCTATCATACTCAACCAAAGTATAGGCAAGGAAGTGGAAAAGAATTTTTATGTGTTGTTGATGGAAAACAAAGTAACCCCTTTATGGGAAAACACTGAAACCCCTCAAGAGCTTAAGAACAACACTACTGTATAATTAGCATTTCCATTTTGGGGTATATGCTTATGGAATTAAAAATGGATAAAACCACCAGATCTTCCTTTGGAGGTAGCTTAAGTCTTCTCCTGATAGTTCAACAATAACTACATTAATAAGGCGTGATACCCAGAAAACATTTCAGGCAGCAGGTATGATGATGGCTCAGCAGGTAGGGGAGCTTGTTGCCAAACCTGGTCATCTGAGTTCAAATCCCAATGACCCATGTGGTAAAACGAGAGAACGGACTCCTACATTTATTTTTTATGACCTCACTATGCATTCCCTGGCAAGTGCACATGTACATACGTACATGTGCATGCACGCACGCGCACACACACACACACCACACACATATAAATACACACAAATAAAAATAAACAAATGTAAGAAAGCTGCTTTAAAAAAAAAGAATTCTAATATCTGGGTGCCAACAAAACAACAGCACTCAGGCGTCCTGAGATCCCTCACAACACTGCCTGGACCACCTGACTAGAAAGGATGGAGCTGGAAATCTAGAGTGAAACACAGGAGCCAGAGGTCATTTTGGTTTCCACTCATTGTTTATTCAATGTTGTAATTCACAGGACCTCCCCTGGTTCTTTAACTTAGGTGACAGTTATTTAAGTCACTGACAATTCTTGTTTTGTATTACAGTGGCCTGCAAACTCACTGTAAGACACTGAGAGCAAACAATCTGGAAAACACACACACACACACACACACACACACACAGAGCTATGTCCTCAGCTCCATGACTCTCCTGGGGCTGGTGGAAGGCAGGCTCAGGCAAAGGGGAAATATTTTTAGACAAGGGTGCTTCAGGGCTGTAAAAATAGGTCCAGTGAATAGCAGACTTGTCAAAGTCCCTAATACTCCAGCCAAAGGAGCAAGCCACTGTGCCAAGCAGAAGCATGCTGGATTTGTGTATCTTTGTAAATGCATCATACTATTTGAATCCGGTTCTCTGAAGAGTAACTTACATGGTAAATTCAAGAAATTAACATCAACTGGCCTAATACCTGGTCTTTCCATACCCTCAGCACATCTCCAGCCAATGTCTCTTGGGACCCTACACCAGCAGGGCTGTACTTCATCAACACCACAGTCTAACCACAAACCCCCAATGTCATGATTATCCTCACGTCTGACTTGTGACTGTGTCCCAATCTTAGCACAAATACTCAAAGGCAGGCACTGTCCTCTGACATCCATGGGTTTGCTATGGAGTGTGTGTGTGTGTGTGTGTGTGTATGTGTGTGTACATTAAATAATAAAATAAATAATGTAAAATATAAAGCATACTCCTGCAGAGACCACAGAGCCTGCTCTCTCACACTTACACTGCTCACCAGACACCAGCAGTAGAAGCTCCAACTTCTAGTAGCACTAGAAATGAGGTAGGTATACTTGCCTAAGGCAGAGCAGGAAGGAAGACTGAAAATGATTAGGAGAAAATTAGAACCAAAGCAAGGGACAAGTCACAAGTAAAGTAGGATATCATCACCACTAAGAAAAACAAACCTGACAGCCCAACCCCTTACACCCTGTAGGAATGGACTTCCAAATATACTCCAGGTTGGAAAGTGGATATACCATAGGGCCATGCTTTGATCTATACAGAGAACAACCTAATAAAGAACCAAGGAACTCAGAAAAGCAGGGCGAATGTCATGACAGGTGTATGGTATGACCTTAAGTAGAAAAACCTACTGGTGTGCTGGGTATGACAGTGTATGCCTTCAATCTTAGCTCTTAGTGGCAGGGGGAAGGGGATTTCTGTTGCTTCAAGGCCAGTCTGGTCTAGATGGTGAGTTCCATGCCAGCTAGAGCTTCCATAGGGGAACCTGGAAGGAAGGAAGGAAGGAAGGAAGGAAGGAAGGAAGGAAGGAAGGGAGGAAGGGGGGGAGGAAGGAATGAAGGGAAGGAGGGAAGATGGGAGAGATGAAGGGAAGAAAAGAAAAAAGGATAGAATAGCTGAGAATAAAAACATGGCTTTCATAAGGAACATTCAAAAGGAACATTGATAGTCCAGGAACTATGCCCGTCTCCTGTGATACTAAAACTTCTAAGCTTCTATACTTATTTCTCAAGAAAACTTTAACTCAAAAACTTTAACAACAAAAGTTAAAAAGGCCAGCAAATTCACAGAGCTCTGACTATTATTCCATGAAACACCAGAGGTGAGGATGGTGAGAGGAGGTGGGATGGGATTCAGCGGTAGAGAGAAGCTTTCCAGTCTCTCCACGCATCTGTCCAGTCAGAGCACTGCACAAGAACGAAAGACTGCAGCGAATGTTCAGCTGTAGCTTACAATGCTCCCCCTGAAGCCATTTCAATAGTTTGAAGAGCTCTAAAGAAATAGACACTGTTGTGTGGTGTGTGTGTGTGTGTGTGTGTGTGTGTGTGTGTGTGTGGTGTGTGTGTGTGGTGTGTGTGGTGTGTGTGTGTCTGTGTGTGTGTGTGTCTGTGTGGTGTGTGTGTGTGTGGTGTGTGTGGTGTGTGTGTGTGTGTGTGGTGTGTGTGGTGTGTGTGGTGTGTGTGGTGTGTGTGGTGTGTGTGTACATGTGCTAGAGTGTGCATGAGAAGATCAAAGGATAACTTTTGGAAGTTGGTTCTCTCCTACCATGAGGCAGGGTCTCTCTTGTGGCTTCTGCCATGATACATACCCCAGGCTGGCTGGTCCTCAAGCTTCTAGATAACTCTCCTGTCCTCACCTCCCATCTCCATGTAAGAGTGCTGGGATTAGTCACACAACTTCAGCACTGAGTTACTAGCCTGCTCATCCTTTATGTTTTAAAAAGGACACCCGTGTTCAAACACACATACACACAGGCACACAAATCACACAAGTTTGGGGGATTCAGTCAGATGAACTTACTCCTAATCTTGACAAGTTCAAACTTTCTCCACACCAAAAGTATAAGACATAGACTACATTGTACCAGAAAGTCTCTCAAACACTATTCCCAGTTGTCCCAGTGGGGACACAAGTCATGTAATGAAGTGTATGAGCTTTCTGGACTCTTCATAGGAAACCAATGGACTAAGCAACGCTTAGAAAGGCCTCTTCTATCAACCTGAGAAGCACAGAGCTTGCAGCTTCCTCTTTCCTTCTCTCTTTTTTTTTCCAAAGGGGAGGGGGCAAAGGTGGGGAGAGAGATGGAAGAAGATGACGGGGGAAGAGAGAGAGAGAGAGGAGAGAAGTGGAGGCTGGCCATGACCACGTGGAGAGAGGGGACAGAGAGAAGAAGCTAGAGGCAAGAGAGCAAGAGAACAAGAGAGCAAACTTTGGTTTGTTTGTTTGTGTTTTTTTTAAGGTTCTTTTGTTTTGTTTTGTTTTTGTGTGGGTTTTTTTTTTTTTTTGAGTTTTTTTCGAGACAGGGTTTCCCTGTGTAGCCCTGGATGTCCTGGAACTCACTCTGTAGACCAGGCTGGCCTTGAACTCAGAAATCCTCCTGCCTCTGCCTCCCGAGTGCTGGGATTAAAGGCGTGTGACACCACTGCCCGGCCCTCTTTCCTTCTTTACAAAGCAAAAGGGAATCTGTTTCCACTCAGAGTTCATTTACTGATACAAGTCACTTTGCCTCAAGATAAATCAGCAGTCAGAACCAAATCAGACGCATATAACAGGCAAACACATAAAACAAGTCAATGTACTTAAACATTAACCTGCAGTCTAAGAAGTTTTTTTTTTTAATTTAAAACAAACAAAAAATGGCAGGCAATGTAGACACTCTTAGAAGGTACATAATCACTAATGGCCTAGGCTCTGGCTAAAGGTAACTAAGCCCCGGCCTCATTTGTCTAAAATTACTTAACTATTTGATAAATGCATTGGGTGTGTACAAAATGTATTTGCACCCTTTTCCATCCCATTCAGCACAAAATGGAACACATCGATTAGTTAAAACTGTAAACAGGAACTCTGTTGACTTAGATCATTTCATAGAGAGTTCAGAAGAAATGGCAGCTCACTGTGACGCAGGTGATAACCCAGATGCTGATTCGTGTTTGTGCTTTTATGGCTTCTCTTGGGTGGAATAATTAGATAGAAGGGGCTGACCTTCTCTGCAGCCCCTGAGCAAACTGCATTGTCAGCTGGCATCTGTGTCAGGGTGAAGCAAGATGGACCAGGAAACTGGGATCAATGTTCTCCACCTAAACCCAAGGCTCCTGCCTCCACATCGAGGATCAGGAACAAAAGGGGCCAGAGGGTCAAAGGACAACAGGACAGATGACAGCAGTGACCTCAAGGATTACAATGGCACTTCTGGCTTCTTGGGGCTACGTGGGTGACAACTGATTCACTCACTCCTTTTCCATATTCCTACAAAACCTCTACTGTGCAGAGATAAAGCAACTGCCTTATGTATTTACCAACATGTAGACCGCCCAGCTCCCTGTGGTTAACACACTAATGAATCGTTCATCCCTGGTACCAGAGGCAAAGAAGATTTACAACCCTGCACCCAAAACTGTCCATTATGGATTTTTTTTTCCTCAAAAAGGAGATGGCATAATGGGTGGAGAGATAACTCAGCAGTTAAGAGCATTGGCTCCTCTTCCAGAGGACCCAGGTTCAAGTCCCAGCACCCACCTGGCAACTCAAACTGTCTGTAACTGTAACTGAGTTCCAATCTAAAGAAAGAAAGGAAAGAAGGAGGAGGAAAGGAAAGGGAGGGAGGGAGGGAGGGAGGGAAGAAGGAAGGAAGGAAGGAAGGAAGGAAGGAAGGAAGGAAGGAAGGAAAGAAGGAAGGAAGGAGGGAAGGAAGGAAGGAAGGAGAGACAGCACTACCTAGAACTGTTTGCTGCAAGGCCAAGTGTAAGAAATGGACTAGCAGAACCACTGGAAACACA
The DNA here is from genome assembly GCF_004785775.1 of Grammomys surdaster. Lineage (NCBI taxonomy): Eukaryota > Metazoa > Chordata > Mammalia > Rodentia > Muridae > Grammomys > Grammomys surdaster. The sequence continues at coordinate 10,483,700 of NW_021621323.1, read as the reverse complement.
GTAGAGCCATTATTCAGGAAAGCAGCGTCCCCTGCAGGATCAGAGTGGTCACCTAAAGCAACCCAGAGGAACTGCTGTTCCTTCTGAGAGCCCACGGTTTAGACTGTGAATCTTTGTTACACTTCTATTCAAAAAGTTCTGCTAGGAGCTAACAGTGTTTCCTCTTCTCCCTTACATTACCATATGAACTCCCTGATCCAGAGGCTCCAGTATTTAATCCACAAGTCTCTGATCCCCACCCTTGTCAATCACTTTCCTCCCCCTCTTCTCAGATCAAAGTCCAGCACCTTACCCAGTTAATTTTAAGTGCTTCCTGTGTGAGTCCTCAGGCACTTCAAAACACTTTCTTTGGATGGACACAGCATCCACAGAATACAGCATCCTGCCATTTGTACAAAAGCTGCAAGATGCTTTCTAATTAGTTTTGAATCCACAACAGTTTCTGGAGCCTTACACAAAACCCTATTATCTTGTTATTAAGATGTAGTTTGGACACTGTTTAAGGGATACATTGTTTTATTGGACCTGGACCATCAATCTCATCCTCACAGCCTTGAGACGTTTTTGTGGTGCAGAGGGATACAGCAGACTAGCTATATTTTCTCCAGTTTAGCCATGTATGCTTTTTTTTTTTTTTTAACAGATTTTGGAAGAAAGTGCAATCAAGGTATCTGGCTACTGCGTTTATAGCAAGCACGCAAGTATGCATTTGGTTGGGAAAAGACACTGACTTGCGAATACCCTGCCTAATTAAAATTAGTAAGCTCTCCACTGCCACAAAACTCAAGTTGCAAAGGCTTCAAAAAATAAGAATATAACAGCAAGGACATGAAAAAAAAATCATAGTTTTCTAATGTATGTAGGAAGGTAACTATTAAGAGAAAACAGTACTACACGCATTCCAGTACCCAAACTGCACGGTTGATTTTGAACTGTGCCTCAGCTGGCACCAGGCAAAGTCCCACAGAAGCCCATGAGAGATTAGAGACTTCTCAGGGCATAAACTACGCTTATCTCTGTCGCCCACTCTCTGGAGGTTCAGAGCTGGGCCAGCACACAGATTTCTGCACCGGGGCACTAGGTCAAAGGTCAAAGTTGCCTGGCCCAGGCCTGGGCGGAGTCCCAGCAACTCCACAAACGCCCACTAGGTGACTTTCCAAATTGTTACAAAAGTGAAGGCCAACGAACTTGTGGGAGAGGCAGAACACTTGGAAAGAAAACTCACCCAGACAACACCCGAAGAACTGTAAGAAAAAAAAAAAAGGAAAGAAAGAACAAAAGAAAAAACTGATAAGGAAAACTAAACTAAAAGAAATCGCAGCCCAGGTCTTGGCGAGCAGATTCCTGTCAGTTCCAGGCGGTGAGCAAACACTCTGCAACTCTGCACGCACAACTGTGCACAGTCCAGCTCCAGTGTTGCACGCGTGCACCAGCGCTCTCCACCGAGCCTTCCCCGCCCCGGGGCAGCTAGCTCAGAAGCATGCACGTAAGGATCGGGCCAAAGGCTGTAGTTCTGGGGCGGTGAAGCATGCTGCACCTTCTCGGACAGCTTCGAACTACTTCCACCACACCCGGGACGCGAGGCCCGCTCACCTGCGCGATGCCGGCGCCCATCAGCCCGCCGCCGATGACCGTCACATGCTTGATCAGGATCTTCTTGGCGGCCGCCGACGCAGAGGAAGAGGAGGACATGGAGCGCACGAATTGCCTGGTCACGAACGCCATAGCTCAGTGGAGCAGCCGAGAAGGAGCAGCGGGGACAGCGCGAGAGGTCCCGGAGCTTCGTGGGCGGGGTCGGTGACGGGTTGGGGGCGGGGCCTCGAGCACGCCCCACCCGCCAGCTTCACAAGCTACAGATCCACCCCGCAGGGCGGTGCCAGGACTCAGGCAAGCATGAACTCTCTGGCGAAGCAGAAACTCGCATGCTTCTGAACTAGCTGCCCCCGGGGCGGGGAAGGCTTGGTGGAGAGTGCTGGTGCACGCCAGCAGTTACCCACCAAGAGGCCACCTGTAATTGGCTTCACAATCTGGTGGGCTGGAGTTGCAATCGTGAGCATTGGGTTTAAGGTGAGGACCGTAACCCCGGATAGAGAACACAGGAAGGGAATGCCTGGCCAACTTTCTGCCAATCACTGTTAGTACTGTGCTAGTGATATGGAATTGCTGTTGGTTTTGCTTCTAAGTGTTCATCTGGTCCCCGCCAAACTCACCATCCAGAGGAAAGCCATCCGCCCCTCCCTCCACTCGAAGATAAGAACGTTAATCCTGTGTGCAATGAAACTCCTTGCAAAAGCCTCATCTGTGTCTCACATTCTGCAGAATAGAACTAACTTCCTGTCTGAAGGTTGGAGGTCGAGAGTCAAAGTTCTGTCGGGCTGTTTCCAGTTACCCACCTCTGTATCTAACTTAGGTTAAATAAAACTTAAGCCATGGGCTGCTCGGCAGGCCACTTTCCCAGAAGTCCCAATCTAAAACAGTTAAAAAAAAAAAAGGCATAAAACCCAAGGGAAAGAATCACTTGATCCTCCGTAACCTGCCTGCCCAGGGTCTTCAGCAATGTTCTTGGTAAACAGATGGCTTTATGACCTTCGTCTGGAGCTATAAAAAGTTTATGTAACCCTTCAGCAGTGAACCTTGTCCTTCAGAACCGATTCCACGCCTGTTCCCTGCCGCAGGCTCTTGCATGTGACTGGGAAGCATCTCTCCCGCACTCCCTGGGAAGCAGGGGCTGTGTTTTGCATTGACCCTTTGAATCTTATTTTTATATTTAACCCTTCAAAAGAAGCAGAGCCCGTTGAGTGCTACACTCCAGCCAAGTCAAAAAAAAGTAGGAGGCTAGGAATGGAAGTAGGAGGTTACCCAAAGAAACCCAACAGCTTGAAAAATGAGCACATTTATGCAGGAAGAAAAAAAAAAAAACGTGAGCAGCAGTCTGAGGAAAGACATAAGACAGAGAGGAGAGGCCACTATGGCTGAGAAAGGAGAGGACTCTGGCTGAGGCGCCACTAAGAGAGGAGAATAGATTTTGAGGAAGCTTGAGGATGAGGTGTTCAACTCTTAGTTTTCATTTAGAAAGACTAATTATAAACCAAGTTTGGTGCTGTGACAATATAATTCTCTCTTTCTTTTTCCTTTCTTCTTTCTTTCTTCTCTTCAGTGTATATCTGTGTACTGTACAGATACAATGTCTAAGGAGGCTAGAGCAGGGCATTGGGTTCCTGAGATTGGAGTTACAGACTGTTGTGAACCACCACGTGGGTGCTGAGAATCAGTCCCAGGTCCTCTGGAAGAGCAGCCAGTGCTCTGAACCACAGAGCCATCTCTCCAGCCCTAGGATATATTCACAAATGATATCTCTGTTGTAATATTTCATGGGTACCTCATGCCTGAGGTAGCGCACGTTTCAGATCTCTGTTTTTCCTTGGGAAAGAGTGATACACGTGTCCTAATCCACATGTGCTGCAAATCCCCCAAATCTCTCCTGGGAGCAAGGAAACCCCAAGTCAGGGCACCATTAGGTTCATTATCTGATGAGGACCCACTTTTAGCCCAAGGGTAGTTCCTCGTGTTTGCAGGTGGTGATGGTGAATCGTGATCGTCCAGTTGAGTGAATTTATAACTGACTCAGAGAGACACTTCTGGAAGACTCCGTGGAGGCATTTCCAAAAGGGTTAACTGAGGGGAGAAGATGTCTTCCTGGAGAGGGCAGCACCTTATACAGAGTGGGGGTGAGGTGCACCCTAGAGATAAAGAGATCTGAGAGAGAGAAAGTAGATTTCCTGCCTGGCTGCCTTCTTCTCCTGCTGGGGATTTTTTCTGTTCTGTTGTAGCTGCGGGGAGGCTCCTTCCCTGACATCAGAACCTAGCCTAGGCTTTCTAACATTGGCTGAAGCCCAGCTTCAGTAGGACTCCTCCAGACCTTTAGCTCCAGACTGGGACTGCTGACGCAACCAGCCTCACAGACTTAGCAGCGGTGAGACCCTCAGCCTGTCCAGATGGCCTCTCCAGACCCAATTGTGTAAGCCAGTCTCATAAGTGACATCTCATAGCACACATTATTACTCTGACAGTTCTCTTCCTGTAGAACAGGGGCTCTCAGCCTCTGGCAGACCTCCCTCCAAAAAATACTTAAAATTCATAACAGTAGCAAAACTACAGTTATGAAGTAATAACAAAATAATTTTACGGTTGGGGGTCTACCCATGAGGTTGGGGGTACTACGACATGAGGCACTGCATTAAAGGGTCACAGCATGAGGAAGGCTGAGAACCCTGCTCTAAAGGGAGCCCACTGGAGACTCTTTTTAAAGCCACTAGCCCTGTCCAATCACCTCCCAAAGACCCATCTCTAAACGCTTCTATGTCAGGTTTTAGTATGTGGATTTGAAGAGGACTCAGAAACACTGATGTAGTACTCCCGAGTGATTCTCAAATCCAAGGCCATCTGTCATAAACAAAGGTGCTGTGTAAAGAAAAGAGCCCGGGGGACTGTGAGTACAAGGCTAGCCTGGGCTACATGGCAAGACTCTGTTTAAAAAAAAAAAAAAACCCAATAAAACAAAGGCAAGAGCAGCTGCAGGGTAGACTCCGGGGTCCCCGCAGCCCGCACCAATGGGTCCTGCACCTTCCTACTCTTCCTTTGTTTTCATTTTCATCCGCCAAGAGGAAATAAATGGTCTGAGGGGAAAACAAAAAACAAAACCCAGAAAACAACCTTTCAGCGATTTCACCCTAAACATCAGCCAAGTTTAGTCTTGGGAAACAAAAAGACCACATGGGCCCTCTTCCTCAGTGCCTGCCAGGTGACAGTTACCGCAGAATCATTCCTTTGCTACCGTTGTCAATCTTTGAGAGCCTCATAGCAATTTATTTTTAAAAAAAAAATAATGATTTTTATTTTTTATTGGTTATTTTATTTATTGACATTTCAAATGTTACCCCTTTCCTCCTCCCCCTGCCTCTATGAGGGTGCTTCCCCACCCGCTTGCCCACTCCTGCCTTAGTGTCCTAGCATCCCCCTACCCTGGATCATGGAGCCTCCACAGGACCAATGGCATCCCCTCCTAGTGATGCCCGACAAGGCCACCCTCTGCTACATATGTAGCTGGAGCCATGGGTCCCTCCATGTGTACTCTTTGGTTGGTGGTTTAGTCCCTGGGAGCTCTGGGCCGTCTGGTTGATTGATATTATTGTTCTTCCTATGGGGCTGCAAACCCCTTCAGCTCCTTCAGTCCTTGCCCCAACTCCTCCATTGGAGACCCCGTGCCGTGCTCAGACCAATAGTAATTTCTGAAGACCCTGACTTGCACCTTTGTTCCCGTTGTGGTGGGATGGTCTTTCCTTTCTCTCTGCAGAAACAGTGAGGCAGTAGCACAGGCAAACAGGACCCTGGCTGCTTTGCTGAAGGAATGGCCTGGCACAGAGAAATGGGTAGGTAGCAGCAGTGTCTCTGTTGGTCACATAGATGGATAACTGTCATACTTAGAACACAGTTAGCAGAGCGGCATGGTTTGGGGCTGGGGAGGTGGCTCTGAGGTAAGTGCTTGCTATGCGAGCAATGAGAACCTGAGTTCAGATCCCTGGCACCTATGTAAAAATCTGGGTGTGACAGTGTGTGCCTCTGATCCTAGCCCCCGGAAGGCATTGAAAGGATAATCCCAGGGGCTTGATGGACAGTCTAGCCAATTGGTATGCTTCAGCTTCAGTGAGAGACTGTGTCACTGAATAAAGCAGAGAGAGAGTGAGTGACAGGGGAAACCATTCTGCATCAACCTGTGACCCCCATGTATGTACTCTTGGATGTACCTGCTCACACACTGCATGGGCATATAGACACACATGCCCTCATACACAAAAGCAGCATATTTGACACCACAGACGGTGGGCTGTAAGAATAGCAAAGTGGGTGCTAGTAGGCCCTGTGCCCCATGACGGTGGTGATGGCCAGGCAGAGACAGAGCTGAATAGACAACCTTCCCTCTGCACACTCACAGAAGGGCAGAATTTGATAACAACCAAAAGCATTGATCAGAAGGGCAAATTCATTGAATAAGTTGTAATTTTCCTGTTGTTTACGGAAAGTGAATGACTCTGGCTTCCGGGGAATGAATGCGAATTATACTGTCTTCCTTGTTTTGTTGAATAGGTTTTAGGCTTCCTATATCAGTGTGATGGTTTCTATATGCTTGGCCCAGGGCCTATTAGGAGGTGTGGCCTTGTTGGAGTAGGTGTGTCACCGTGGGCATGGTCTTAAGACTCTCACCCTAACTGCCTGGAAGCCAGTCTTTCACTAGCAGCCTTCAGATGAAGATGTAGAACTCTCAGCTCTTCCTGCACCATGCCTGCCTGGATACTGCCATGTCTCCACATTGATGATAATGGACTGAACCTCTGAACCTGTAAGACAGCCCCAATTAAATGTTGTCCTTTATAAGACTTGAATTGGTCATGGTGTCTGCTCATAGCAGTAAAACCCTACGACAATCAGAAAACAAAAAGTTGTGGCTCCAAGACCAAAGCCCAGAGCATCGAACCAAAGGTTCACTTACTGAAGAATCCATGATGGCTGTCCTTGCCTTAGGTTTCATAGAAATAGATTAATTTCCACAATTAAGGGATGTAATCAGTTTGAGAAGGCAGAGTCCTCCTTTCGCACAGCCCACTGAGAACATGCTCCAAATGACAGACAAGACGAGCGTTTGAACAACACTGGGATATTTTTACAGATGATTTTATCAGTTTGTGCTTTTGGAGAAAAAAAAAGGTCACGGCTGACTTCAGATTATGAAGTTTTCTTATCTCAGGTTTTCTTATCCAGCCAGCTGTTGTTCCCAAGCCAACTAGTCACATGGGAAACCTTTCTCTCCATCCAGAAGCACAGTGGCCTTTCCAACTCACAAGTTAGAATTAAAGTCTAGGATGCCTAAAACATAAGATCTCTTGGGAACAAAGTGGTTTAATTAAAAACAAAAACCCAAAACCTTAAAGGTGAATATTACAGGAAATAAAGTGGTGTGTGGTAGGGTTGGTACAGTCTGGATGAAGGGTTCGAGGCCTTCGCCATATCTCTCCTGTGCACACGTGGCTGTGGGATTTATAGTGTGGCTGCAGGATTTACAGATCAGGATTTTTCCATTTCATAGTGGGTGGGAACTCTGAGCTGTTGTGACTGCTCTCGGCCTGCTTTCTCTAATTCTCTCAAGATAAAAGAATCATCAAGTACGCCTGTGAGGAGGAAGGTGCAGGGTAAATTCCTTGCCCCCCAGAGAGGAAATGATGTATGGACTTCATCTTTACAAACGAAACTCTGGATTTGTTTTCTTAGATTTCCACAGACAAAGTTTTGTGCTTCGAAAACTGAGCAGCCTCCTGAAGAAGAGCGATGAAGGTAGTCCTCTTTCTGAGCAATTTTTATTTACTGTTGATCTTTAACACTTATTGTGTGTGTGCTTACATACCATGACTCACACATGAAGGTCATGTGGTAACTTACAGAAGACGGTTTTCTCCTTCTATCATGTTGTCAGGTTTGGTAGCAAGAGTCTTTACCCTCTCCGCCATCTTGCTGGCCCTTGACTTACTCTTGTTAAATGCACCACATGGAAGCAGCCAACACACATTCAGCCCTTCAGGATGTTTGCCGTTGTTCTAGGTGCTTTGGGTGAGTTAAATTATGGAATACTTATGATAATCCTGTGTGGTAGCATTCTTTAAGACACAGGGAAACTGAAGCCCAGATGAAGAAACTTAGCCAGGATTGGATAGAAAGTGTGGGAATTGAAACCTGGGACAACGCGTATTTTCTTTTTTTTCTTTTTTTTTTTTTTTTGGTTTTTCGAGACAGGGTTTCTCTGTATAGCCCTGGCTGTCCTGGAACTCATTCTGTAGACCAGGCTGGCCTCGAACTCAGAAATCCGCCTGCCTCTGCCTCCCAAGTGCTGGGATTAAAGGCGTGCGCCACCACCGCCCGGCCGACAACGCGTATTTTCAAGGCTTGTGTTCTGGAGCACTGTGCTGATTGCTCGCCAGGGCAGTTCTCCGGGTTTTTATGCTATCCTTTAAGGGTGAATAAACCATGGTTTTGAGTGATAAAGCCACTTACAAGCTAATACAGGCTAGATGCATAGCTGAGCCTACTCAAAGGCAAGGGCCCATGCCGCTCACAAATGCATACTCCTTAGGAAGTGCCTTCGCTTCTCAGAGGGGAATGGGCAGGCAGCAATGGACATTACACATGTGAAGAGCATCATATATGCAGATATATGTTGTACATATGGGGAGCATCACGCATGCAGAGACAGCATTATTTATCTGAGCGCACCATACTTGTGGATAGTCTCACATATGTGGAAAGCATGACACATGCAGAGAGTGTCACACAATCAGAGAGCATTATATAAGTGGAAAGTGTTTTATATGTGGAGGTCTCGCGCACATCCAAATACCATACATTGCCAGGGGCTGACGACACTCAGGAAGGCAGCAAAGGGGTATGGAGTCGGCGATGGTGGCCAAAGCTGCTTTCCCTTTGGCAATTCTTTTGTCTTTAACTCTTTGTTATTGCGTGATCAAAAAATGACAAAACCAGATGTAATGTCTAATGGGGATGGACAACATGGGCCGAAGCAGAGTGAAATCCACGCTTGGTTTGTTGAACCCACAGTCAGACATCAGCTCTCAATAAACTAGCTACGAGAGAAATATAATCCTAGTGGGTCTTTTTCATAAGATTGTCCAGCAGTGGCTCCAGGGACACGACTTGAGTATTCTGAATAATTTCCCAAACCCGTGACTTTGACAACAGTTTGCCAGTCAGCCTTCTTTAATTAGGGATCATGGACAGTTAGGGAACAGAAGAACATCGACAGTTGTAAGAACTCTTCCAAAAGAAGAATATTTCACAGTTGGAAAACAAAACGAAAGAAGCGAACAAACAAACAAACAAACAAAAAACCCTTTTTTTCTTATTAAGAAGAGAATCATTAACAATATTGAATAATATATTAGCAAATATTTATGAAAATATTAGCCACAGTTGCCCATAAAACATCTCATATGGTTAAGTATAATGTCTGAGGATTATTAAATAAACATATTGATCATTTAATCCTGGCCACACTTTCCTTATGGGAATCTGAGACCATGTACATAGCCAAAATCAATCACTTTTGGTTTGTTTGCTTGTTTGTTTGGTTGGTTGGTTTTTCTACTGTCAATGGCACTTGAAGATCTGGTTCTCAGGAATAACTTGGGCTTGGATGGAACCTCAGCCCCCCTAGTCCTTCTGTTGGTTAGCCATCTGTGTGAGGAGAAGTTAAAGGCCGTGCTTGACCACTGTTTCAGTTGAAAGTGAAGGAAATTTCTGCATCTGTGTTGACCCTCCTCTTGAAGAGTGGACACTGGTTGTACTTTTCTGTTGCTATGACAAAACACTGTGACCAAGGGAATTTAAGTTTGTGGTGTAGCCGATGATGACCTTAAACTTTTGTTCCCCCTGGCTCTGTCTCTTGAGTGCTGGGGTCACAGGTCTGTTGCCCCATTTCCTGTGTTTCATGTTGCTTTCTTTGACTGTGGTAAACACAGTAACCAAAAAGTAACTTGGGAAGGAAAGGGTTTGTTTCATCATAGAGCTTAGAGTCCATCAGGAAGGGAATTCAGTACCTGGAGTGCCGAAGCAGAAGCCTTGGAGGAGTGCTGCCTACTGGCTTTGCTCCCCATGATTTACTCAGCTCGCACCACTCACAGCAGGCTGGGCCCTTTGTCTGTTACTCTTCTATTGCTGTGAACATAGAGGCCATGATAGAGGCAACTTATAGAAGAGAGAGTTTATTGGGGTCTTACAGTTTCAGAGGGTGAGTCCATGACCGTCATGGTGGGGAGCACGGCAGCACACAGGCAGGCGTGGCGCTAGAGCAGTAACTGAGAGCTTACATCTGATCATACACAGGAGGCGGGGGTGGGGGAGAGGGAGAGGGAGAGGGAGAGGGAGAGGGAGAGGGAGAGGGAGAGGGAGAGGGAGAGGGAGAGGGAGACAGAGAGACAGAGAGACAGAGAGACAGAGAGACAGAGAGAGACTGGGCCTGATGGGTTCTTTTAAAACCTCAAAGCCCACCCCAAGTGGAAGGCCACCTCCGACAAGGCCACTCCTAATCTTTCCTAGACAGTTCTACCGACTGAGGGTCAAGCTTCAAACATAAGAGCCTGTGAACCATTCTCATTCAAACTACCACATCCTCCCATATCAATACTTAATCAAGGAAATGCCCCCCACCAATTTCTGTATTCGCTAATCTGATAGTCAATTCCTCAACTGAGGTTCTCTCTTTCCAGATGACTCTAACTTGTATCAAAGTGACAAAGCTATCTAACCAACCAAACAGTATATCCAGTTTTATCCAGTGCTGGGGATCAAACCCATACTAAATAAGAACTGAATCCACTGATTTGCATCTCTAAGTCTGTACTTTTATCCTTAGTTTGCATATGAGACACTTGAGTTGAGAGTGGAAAATAACTTGGCTGAAGCAGAATGCGTTTCTGGAGAGGCCAGGTCTGAAACTTGACTACAGGAAGGCAAGGTTGCTACTTTTCATCAGGGGTTAAGCTAGCCCCGCACAGTGGATCCATGGCTCCCGCAGCCCTCAGGATCAGAAGTTAAAGCTGGAGTTACAATGACATTCCAGACGGAGGGGAAAATACGTCTGGAGACTGTGAGGGAAGAAAGGTGGAGAACAGTCTACAATCACACTGCGTAGTGTCCACGGTGCGATCATCGGGAACATGGGAGATAAAATGGGGGGAAGGGGCCTGAGCAGGGTTGTCCCCGTTTATGTAGCCCAGTGCTCGGTTCCATTAAGGTGAACTGGAAATAACTGCAAATTTACAGGCAAGGTGGTGCCGTTGAGAATGGTACACACACACACACACACACACACACACTCACACACAAGTCTAATTCAGAGGCACCATTATTAAGAATTTGCTGTTTTGGTTTTTGTTTTGTTTGTTTTTTTGTTTTTTGAGACAGGGTGTCATTGTAGTTGAAGTCAACCTTGAATTTGGGATCTTCATGTTTCTGCCTCCCAAGGCTTTGTGTCACCATAGTCACCTATCTCGTTGTCATCTTTCACCTAGTATCCGTAAGCAGTCATATACTGTCTGAACTCTGAGGGTAACACACAGTGATGCTTTAGTTATAATACTTCAGTATGTCTTTCTTACAAAAAGTCACTTTGTTACATAACCACACTTCAGTCGTCAACTTCTACAAATTTACACCTGAGTCATTCCTTTCTAATCTATTATGTGCTCCCTGATTTACTTAATTAAATCCATAATGCCCTTTATAGAAGCTTGTTTTTAGTGAACTTGGGGTCAAGTGTTGCATCTACCTTGTCTCTCACCGCACGCCAGCTAGCTTACCTCCTTGGAAGTGGTCCCAGGGAGCAAAAGGCAGAAGTCAGTGTTTTTCTGACCTCTCTTTAAAAGTGTCACGCTGTGTGGTTTCTACAGCCGCCTGGTGTTTACACGGGTTCATATTGATCAGTGTGGGAGGGAACTGTTGGGAGAATCATCAGGGCTGTCCATCCTAAGCTCTGGCTAGTACACCATCCCGAGGTCATAGAGAACTGTTCACAAGACTTACTGTTTCTCTGCAGCATCATAGAGTCCTTTTGTCACACCCAAGGGTCTTTACATAATAGGTCTATGAGTTGCTATTTTTTCTCTGAGCTAACACCACACTGTCTTGCTCACACAGCTGTGTATAGGTTTGGGTATATGATATGAGTTCCATGCGTGTGGATATTTTGGTTTTTGACTTTGCCTTGACTAACTACTCTGAATGACACTCAGGCCTGATCTCAGTGAGATTCACGTTTAACTGGTCTCAAGTGGACCGTCAGCATCCATCCCTTTATCAAATGCCTGAGGTGGTTCTGAAATCCTTCTAGGGTTGAGAACTGTGGTCTAGTTGACTCTAGTCTGTGGCATAAGGGCACTCGTGCCAAAGTTACACAGGCAACTGCAGATGTCGTTCTCCTCCGCAGACACCCTCTTACCCAGTTCAGCCCTCCTCCCACCATCAGTATCCCTGAATATGCCAGAAACTTCCAGAAATTCTCAGCTCCCTACATCTAGGAACCGTGAAAAAGTAGTTATGGTAGTGTGTGTGTGTCTGTGCGTGTGTGTGTGTGTGTTTGTGTAGAGGTGGGGGTCGTAAGAGATTATCAGGCCTCAAACGCAGGGCAGATGTTCAGTGGATATCTGTGTTAGGCAAAGCACCTGAAAGGCGTCTTTCCTAGTCTGTGACAGAAGAGGAACGCGAAGCCTAAAGAGGGCAGGACACGGGTCTGAAATTCGCTCTGGTCCAGCCTCCCTATCTCACTCTGCCCATCTTTCCATCGGACTTTATCTGTGTGGTGCTGCAAGGCACCCCTGGCCTCTATGTGGTCCAGTTTGTCCACATTTTCCCTTGTGCGCCTGCGCAGGTGTTTTCCTCTCTATTGCTTCTTACCCACAAAGTAGGGGGAACACACAACACAGCAAATGCAGCGTTAACAGCTCTGAACTAATTAATCTCAGATCCTGAGACATTCTGTCATTTCTAACGTAACTTTTTTGCCTTTAGATTTTTAATGGAAAGAATTTCTGTCCACAAGAGGGCAGCCAAGAGCTTCTTCAATCCATTTCTCTCAAGAGGGGGTAGGAGTGGGCGGGAACCAAGAACAACCAACCTTTCTTAGACAGGGTGGAGTAGGAGTCAGAGATGTTGTTTATTTCATCATAGGAGACACATGTTTTATGTGGGCGTGGGTGTGGGCATATGTGTGCCAGTGTTGGCAGAAGCGCATGTGGAAGTCAGAGAACTACTTGGTGGAGTTGGTTCTCTCTTCCCACCCTGCTGAGTCCCAGGGATCAAATTTAGGTGATCAGGCTCGACAGCAAGCACCTTTGCTCATGGAACTATCTTGTCAGCCCAAATTATATACATATTCTTATTAATAGAGATTTCTTTGAAAACTCTATAAAATGCATATTGATATCACACACACACATACACACACACACACACACACACACACACGTCTATCCCACTTCCCTTTGAGCTAGCCTACTGGAATTTCAGGGGGGATCAGCAGTGAGCACATAACTGAATGACTCCCCCTTCCCAGAACCCACCGCCCCCTCTCCCAGGATATATTAGCGAGTAGCCAACAGTTCAGCAGTAAGAACTATTGCAACTGAAATGCCTATACTGGGTCACAGCACTCTCTCTAGTGAGGCCTCTGCTTCAGTTTGTGGCCAGAGGTGGGAGAGATGGGAGGTAACAGAAAATGGAGGTGGGGGGTGGGAGGTGGGATAAGGCATGTGGGGGGAGATGGGAAGTGAAGGAAATGGGAGGGGGGAGATGAGAAGTGGGGGAAATGAGAGGTAACTGAAAGTGGAGGTGGGGGATGGGAGGGGAAGGGGAAGAGATAGGAAAGACAGGATTGGGAGGTAGGAGGGAGAGATGGGAGGTGGGAAAGATGGGAAGGGAAGGGGTGGGGAGATGAGACCCTGTAAATTCAACAACTTAAGGACGGCAAAAGGGCTCAGGAGGAAATATGCTGGAAATGAGGTTTGGGAGTTCTTGGGGATCCTGTTTTAACAGGAATGTGGGATGGGTCCTCACCACAGAGCTGGTCTTCAAGCTGTGACCTACAGGAGGAAGAGTGGGTATGGCAAAGCTGGCAGGTGGCTAGCTCAGCCATTGGCAGAGAAGATGCTTCAGGTATTTAAAGCTAGGAAGGCCAGTACAAAAAAAAAGCCCCGGGTGGGGGGACCCTGATATCTTCTTCTTCAGAGAGAGGGGAAATGGGGCTGGAGGCATCTTGAACAGTACACGACAGACAACGTCCTGGGACAAACTTCCTCTGGTTCCACACGCACCGTTTCGTTTCAGTCTCTCCCTGACATGAGTTTCATTTTCCATGGTTAGTTCATTTCAGCAAGAAGGTTGGAGGCAGATGGCCTCTGTTTTTCTGGCTCTGGTCTTCAAATAGATATAGGAACTTCAAAAAGGTACCAGGCAACACTGCGAATGCCCAAACACCGTTGTCTCAAGTAATCAACTTATATAATCACCTTGAGATGGCAACCCTGCCTAATCTCTGGGGACAGGCATTCAATGATTTGCCTCAAGGGGCTTACACAAGACACACTCTTCTCTTATCTGTACAGGGGTTTGGTGTGAGATGTAAGAAAACTGGGCTCAGCAGTTAAGAGCACTTGTTCTTACAAAGGACCCAGGTTCAATTCCCAGCACCCACATGGAGCTCGCAACCATCTGTAACTCCAGACCTAGGGATGATGCCCTCTTCTGGCCTCTGTAGACACTAAACATGCATGCAGTACACAGAAAGACATTCAGGCAAAACATTCAGACATGTAAATTCACACACAAATTCACACACAAAACATTTGCACACACAAGAGAAGATCAAGCTGTTGGACATCTCTCTTGTACTCTGTTTGACTGTACTCTGAAGGCATAGTCTAAAAAGAGTTACATGCCTGTGGTTACATGCCTGTACTACATTGTGGGCCCCTCTCTGGAGGTCTGCTTCCTCTTCCTTTTTGACTAAGATTTCATAAAAACAACAAAAAATTGCTAAGCAATTATAAACAAACAAACACAAGGGAGCTGACACCATCTTCACTAAAATAAGAGGTTTAATAGGATCACCAAGAGCTCCATCACAGTCGAGGTCCAGACCTTGTTATTAGAAAACTGATTACAGTTAATTTCACATTTCAGATGAAACATCAAGTGCAAAACTGTCAAATAGCAGTAGGCTCGGAAAGAGCGCGGTCTCTCTGCAGCAGCGTTAGTAATAGGGTTTTCACAGCGTAACAGCTTGAGGCATGATATTAACCTGCTGGGTAATCGTGGGATTCTGATGTCGTCTCAGAGAAGGCAGAAGTCCTTTTCAAGTATGATGTGAAATCTTTGGTTAGGTCCAGAAATCCATGTGGGAGTCAAGGAGTAAGGGGCCTGCAAATGTGGAGGTGAGATCAGGACAGCCTGCTCAGTGAGCAGCAGGAGCCATTCGTGCACCTGACCACACGTGTACATCCTCAGCCCCGCTTCTTTAGTGTGCTGGCCTAAACAACAGTCTTCAGGGAACTAAAGATTAGCCTGTATTCCATTCATCTACTTTGAAAGTAATTGTAGTTTATAAAAAGGAAAACAGAATTGTGGATAAGATAAAGAATACAGATTCAAAAATTAATCAGCGCCTGCTTATACAATATTCCACATTTTCCTTTTTACTCGCATTAGGCTTTTATTCAGCAGCTGGTATTTTCCCTCAGTAAGGATTTAAGAGTCTGCCTCAGTCAGTGGGAAGCTGGGTTCTCAGCAAGCAGCCTGGGGATGCAGTCTTTGGGAAGCTGCCGGAAGCTTTCATTCTGTGTTGTTCTGGCAGCTAAGGCATTCTCCTAAATTTGCCTAAAATGGTTACTTTAAATGATAAACAAAAGTCGAGTACATTTTAAAACACTGGTAGGACAAATTATACTGTGTTTTAAAGCTATCCTGGACTGACTGTAATAAACCGTGGGTGGGCTTTTCCCTTTAATCACTTTTCCTAACTCACTCTGAAGTTGCCTAGACATCCAGCAAGAATCAGGCACAGTAAGGAGGCAGCACGTGGAGCCTGCCCCAGGAATCAACAGGGACAAAGACGGGCACAGGTAACGGAGGCCAGCTTTAGGACCATGTGGGGTAATACTGAGAAAGGGCTCAGAAAGTGCTTTCCAGTCACAAGGCCAAGTAGCTTAGAGACCCGTGATGGCACTATTTAATTAAGGGCCTTAGCACTGGAAAGCCTCGGGTCCCTTAGTGTGAGGATTACACACACACAAAACATTCGGTACAGAGCTTTTCTAAGAAAGGCTCAGCATCCCACGGTTCCTTCACAGAAATGCAGAAGACCCGAGGAGGGGCTGGACACAGGCACACTGAGATGCACTGCTGGCTGTGCAGGTTGGCTTTGCCACCAATCATCCCCTACCCCTGGCAGCAAGAGGACAATAGTAGTCCACCATTATGATAAGTGCATTCCCACACTGCCATGTGGCCCTTGGAGGAGCCATTAGAGGGCTCCCAAAATGGCTTCTTGTCTTGAAGAGTAAGTCAGCACACTATGGCTGATGGCACAGGAGAGGAGGGTTCTGAATCACTTGACTGAGAAATCCCCTCTGGACCAAATCCACAACTCCATTACCACGCTCCCCCGCCCAGAATCCTAGGCCATAGTCAGGTGCTCTGCACCCACCTACGCAGGGCGGGCCTGTGCCGTGCAGCCAGGCTCACCGCTTACGAGGCTACAGACAGTAAACACACAGGTAGACAATAACCTCAAGAGGATGCTTTTCTTTTTCCTCAACAGACTAGGCAAGGGGACATTTCATCCTAGTTCTATAAAAAGGACCCAGCCGTAAACAAAATCAGTACTCATAAGACAAGCCCAAAGAAACTGACATTGAATCTATGCTAGAAAAAAAATACAAAAGAAAAGAAAAAACATCTAAAGAAAGGAAAAAGGAAAGTCTACCTCAATATAACCTAGACCTGCATCCCTCTCTGACCAAGTGTCCATGCTGACAATGTTGTCAGGGGCCCTGGGAGGTCTGAAGGCAGATCTACTGAATTGCCCAGTATCTGCCAACAGCAGAGACGTCATGAAACATTCAGTCCTCAGAGTTGAGAAAATTTCATTACCTCATTTTACCACAGGAGGACGGAGGCTGAGAGATGAAAAGCTCTGCTTCCCGATAGAATCCCTGCAGTTAAACCAAGTGCCCATGCTTCCCCGTGGACAGTGGGCACCACCAGACACTTGAGAGTCCTGCTGAGGAGGCCTCCGTGGTATGGCACCCTTTCCCTCGAGGTCTCTCATCTGGGGCTTCTCCTGGCTGTGCCGAACTGCTAGGTCCATGCCAACCAGCAACAGGAAAACTGTCTAGGACAAGTGTGTGGAGCCTGCCCCCTCCTCTCTTCTCAGGGCGGCTTCATCTCTTTGAGATGGTTACATTAAAAGGGTGTGGGGCCAGTGTTAGACCAAATCTCCCAGTCATGACGGGCTTCTCGGAACCCTCAGGTAAAGCAAAGGTGAAACTCTGCATGAGGCTCACAAACATCAGGAATAATTCCATCTTCGCCAGCTGCTCTCCCATACACACCCGCTTCCCTACAAGTGAGAGGAGAGAGGAACAGTTATGACACATCCTGTTCTTCTGTAGCAAGTGTCTACTGAGTCTGTGGGGGAGTTTTACAGTAAAATCACTACACAAGCCAGTCGCCTTCAGTTTACCTGTCCACTCAACTGGCTCTCCATTGAGGACATGAAGTCATGAGTCATGAGGACAGGAACCAGGCATGGATCACGAGTGGCAGCCACCCTGCCCTTGCCTTCCTACTTACCTCACCTGGAGGAAGGACTAAGGGAAACAAAGTCAGATGGAAGTTTCTGGAACTTTCTGTATCCACAAAGGGCCTTGTATGTCTTAATCTAGGAACTTAAAGAAACATCTGAGAGGGAGAAGCCCTCACTCCCCAAGCCTAGCAGATCGTGAGCTGTTCTCAGGCCTGTAACATGGGAGGCTCTTGCTCAGGTCTCACAACCTGAGTTCAATCCCTGGGATACACATGGTGGAAGGAGAGAGCCAACTGTTCTAGCATAGCACAGCCATAGCCATAGCCATAGCCATAGCCATAGCCATAGCCATAGCCATAGCATAGCCATAGCGTAGCCACAGCCATAGCATAGATAGCATAGCCACAGCCACAGCCACAGCCACAGCCACAGCCACAGCCACAGCCACAGCCATAGCCATAG
>NW_021621323.1:10419065-10465809 GCF_004785775.1 Grammomys surdaster | reverse complement strand
CATGGCCATAGCATAGCCATAGCCATAGCCATAGCCATAGCCATAGCCATAGCCATAGCCATAGCATAGCACTGCCACAGCCACAGCCATAGCCATAGCCATAGCATAGCACAGCCATAGCATAGACATAGCCATAGCATAGATAGCATAGCCACAGCCACAGCCATAGCCATAGCATAGCCATAGCCATAGCATAGCACAGCCATAGCATAGCCATAGCCATAGCCATAGCATAGCCATAACCATAGCCATAGCATAGCCATAGCCATAGCATAGATAGCATAGCCACAGCCATAGCCATAGCCATAGCCATAGGCATAGGCATAGCCATAGCCATAGCATAGACAGCATAGCCATAGCCATAGCCATAGCATAGGCACAGCCACAGCCACAGCCACAGCCACAGCCACAGCCACAGCCATAGCATAGATAGCATAGCCACAGCCATAGCCATAGCCAAAGCCATAGCCATAGCCATAGCATAGCACAGCCATAGCATAGCCATAGCATAGCATGCATGCTGTGATATATGTCTCCCTCCCTAACACACACACACACACATACACACACACACGAACACACACACACATACACACACACGAACACACACACACACACACACACACACACACGAAACCAGATAAGTAAATAAACTGTAATTTGGCCAGAGCCATGCAGGAAGGGCTGTGGCTAGCAATGGCCCATCATTTTGCACAGCTTCGATGAGTGAGCTCTGAAGAAGCTTAGACCCCAGGGACTTCGTCCCAGGATTGCTTCTTGCTGCTATGCATTTCCATGCCGGCCACTGCTGCATTCCTCATGGATCTGACATAGCCTGTTGTCTCCTGGCGTTTAACCCACTCTGTTGGGCAGATTTCTTGCAGAATCAATATGAAGATGGACTTTCTTGTATTAATGCTATTTAGATGGATTAGTGATTTTTATAGAATTCCTGATTTGGTTCAAATAATTTTAGGAAGTTAGAATAATTGATAGAAAGTCTAAGGAGATGGTTTTAATTGTTTTGCCAGAATGATATGATAAAGTTAGACTCAAGAGTAGAATGTGCCCTCTTCTCTTAGACTATCAGGAAAAGGGATACGGCGAGCTTTCGGGCACTACAAGCATGCACTAGGAAGAGAGACAGGCTTGGGACCGATCTGTGATCAAGGAAAAACATTCACACTAGGTCAGGTTCAAGGATGAGGCCACAGGTGTGCACCATGATAGAGCAAGGTCGTAAGTATATAAAACTGTTGCTCTGAACTTATAATGAGCTTGTAGAATGAGGCACAGGTAAGACAACTGCCCTGAACGTATTACCAACATCATCCTGTGACTTCCTCTTGTGTAACATCTTATCTGCAAGGTAATTTTTTTCATATGTAGAGAACTTTTGTCTGAAAAGCTATAAAAAGCTAAAAGAAAAAATAAACCTTGTTAGAATCAGCTCTTTGGAGCTTTGTTCTACCCATCAACTGTAAATATGTATATATGGATATATGTCTATGTCTGTCTGTCCATATGTATGTGTACATATGTACATGTGTATACATGTCCATATGTATGTGTATGTTTGAATATGTTTGTGTATGTACATGTGTAGTGTATATGTGAAGTTGTTGAAACTTGCTTGTTTGAACTCACCTACTAGAGCCTGCTTTTCCTTTTCCAGTGTTAGTATGTACATGATTTTTCTCTTTCCTTTTCTTTCTCGCTGGCCTCTTAAAAGTTAGAAGAGTTCAGAGTTTCTGGAAAGCATCTAATTAACCTTCGACAGTAATTTTTAAAATGTCAACTCCAATAGTTCCTTAACCTCCCCGCTTCTCAGGCCCCAAAGAGTCTGAGCAACCAGGAAGGCAAGATTACCAGCCATAAAGATGAAGTCTGTCTCCCCCTCCACCCCCCGCTTCTTTCTTCTTTCTGTGCTGGGAATGGAACCTAGTACTCATACATGCAAGGCAAACAGACACTGTACTGTTTGTCACCTCTGTCCATAACTCTGCTTCTGTTTTTAGTTTTTATTTATTTGAAGAAAAAAAAAAAGGTTGGGTCAGCAAGGAAACTCAGTAGGCAAGAATTATTCCTCGAAGTTGTCCTCTACCCTATACCTACACTCACATCTCAAACATGCATGTGTACACACAGACAGACAGACAGACATCAGACAGAAACATATACACACACAGACAGACACACATACACAATAATAATAAAGTTAAGAGAAAATTTTAAACCAATATTTAACTCACCTATCCCAAAAGGAATGAAAGTTTCTCTTTTCAAAAGCTGTCCTTGGTCATCCAGAAATCGACGAGGACAGAAGTCATCTGGCTTCTCCCAGATGGCTGGGTCTCTGTGAATCGACCACAGGTTGGGTAGGACCACTGTCCCTTTAGGAATAGTGTACCCTTGGAGGACTGCAGACAACAGACAAGACGGGGTCAGCACCGCACTTTCACTAGACATTCTCCTCAAACATCTCTGTTTCCAGGGAGGAACTATTCACCCACTAACACAGTAGTTGGCTGAGACTAAGCTCTGAGGTTCCTGAGGGGAGGGAGAAGATCCTGTCAAGCATCAGTTTCTCTCTGCTCCAGCTCAGACCCAGCCTGAGACAGGAAGGACTAGGTGTTGAATCAGTGAGCTAAGTCAGGCCATTAAAATTTACAAGGAGACACTAAAGCAGAAACAGGACAATCTAAGTTAATTTCCCCAAGATTTATATATTTCTGAAATTTACATAAAGTATGCCTTAGCTAGGGTTGCTATGGCTGAGATGACACAGCATGGCCAACTTGAGCAGGGAAAGGTTTATCTGGCTTACACTTCATCATGGAAGGAAGTCAGGACAGGAACTCAAGAGAGGCAGGAGCTGATGCAGAGGCTGTGGAGGAGTATTGTTTACTGGCTTGTCTTCCCTGGCTTGCTCAGCCTGCTTTCTTATAGAACCCAGAACCACCAGCCCAGGGATGGCACCACCCACAATGGGCTGGGTCCTCCCCGTCAATCACTAATTAAGGAAATGCTCTACAGCAGTGTTTTACAACCTGAGGGTTGAGACCCCATTGGGAGCAAATGAAGTTCACAGGGGTCACCTAATACCATCAAAATATCAGAAGATTTCATTACTTTATCATTATGTATAGCAGTAGCAAAATTACGGTTATGTAGTAGCAACAAAAAAACATTTTATGGCTGGGGGGTCACCACAACATGAGGAACTGTATTAAAGGGTTGCAGCCTTAGGAAGGTTGAGAACCACTGCCCTACAGGCTCGCCCACAGCCAAATCTTGTGGAAGCATTTCCTTAATTCAAGCTTCCTCCTCTCAGATGACTTTAGCTTGTGTCAAGTTGACATAAAACTGCCCAGCACAGAAGGGAGCTGCCTACTGGCTTTTCTGTCCACACAATATAAAGGGGACAGCAAATCAAGAGAAAAAAAAATCTGCAGGGAACTCTGCTTCCAGGATCACCAGCTGACAAACTAACCAATATCCCCAGGTGCTGGGCTCCTCACAGTGGATCTAATTTGCATTCTTTATAAGCCTTAAACTTTACCCTTCTGGCAACTTCTCTCCCTTCCTCTCCCCCCACCTGTGAAACGGAGTTACCCCTGAAGTCTCCTGCTTAAGCTTCCCATGTGCCTGGATTACAGCTGGGTAGCACCCTGCCTTATAAAGGGGAGCTTTAGAGACATTCTGGACTCACCACATAGACATATTTCTCAGCAGCTGATAGGTAAATATTGGCGACCCTAGAAGCAGGCTGGAGCATTCCAGTTTCTAAGTAACTACATTTTGCTTGCAGAATTTTAAAAACCAAAGGGGGCTTATCTCTAGCTAACATGTTTAATTCTGCATTTAGGCTGGCTCTTCTGACAAGTTTCTTCTGTGGGACAGCTGATTGGAAGGGCAGCATTGTTTGTGCTGTGGTGTAAGTGTGTGAGCACGGGAGGCCAGAGGGCTACTGGTAACAACTACAGTCCCCATCCAGTGAGAAAGCAGAAACAATCTGGGAACTTTCTGATGTAGCCACACCCCTCCCTATACTCAGAGGATTCCCTCAGGGGTCTGCAGGGAAGGCAGGCTCCGGACTTGCCTGTTTTCTCCGAGGTCATGTGAGGAATGGCAAGTGGCACCACTATGGATAGCCGCTGCACCTCCATGATGGTGGCTTCTGTGTATGGCATCTGGGCCTTGTCCGTGAGGGACGGTGCGCGGTCGCAACCAATGACCCTTTCAATTTCTTCATGAACCTTTTCTGTGCAAAAAGGAAAGAATAAGGCCACAGATAAGGCTGGGAGAGTTGAGTCAGCACTGTTATGAAGACTTTACCCACCAAGGGATCAGTTGGCATGGTAGCCTGAAGCAAGACTGGCAGAGACAGCAAGTCCCTGGGTGTAGGGCTCTGCCACACTGGAGCTTTGATGGACAGCAGAAGAGATTGGGCAAAAGAAATAGCACTCTGGACTCCAAGGCGCACAGCATTAAACTCTCATGTGACTCTCTAAGCTGTGACACCTGTGAAGGTCCAAAATCATACCCAACAAACCGTACCTTTGGGGTTCCTATAGTTGAGCACAACCCTCAAAAGCCTGTCCTTGCCGGTCTGTTCCCTACAGTGGTGACATTATGTGGGGGACCTTGTGGGAGAACTGAAGAGAAAGGCTCTACCCTGGCACCTCCCCCTTCCTTCTCTTCTGCATCTGCCCTGTGAAAACTCTCTACCACAATACACTGCCTTACCACAGGCCCCACTGTAACAGAGCCAACTGGCTACGGGCTGAAACCACCAGCCAAAATGCTTCTCTCGTCAGTGAATTATCAATCATACGTTATTACAGCATTGAAAAACCGGTTAACACTGGGTTCATATACATGTACTTCTCATCAGCCTGGATTCTTGATACTCAAAAGCTTTATAAAATAATAAAGTTGTTGTTTTAAGCAGCTAATGCTGGGGCTAATCTGTTGCTCAGTAGTCACTGGTTAAAACACAGAGCCACAATGAAAAAAAAAATGGGTAAGAAAAGAAAAAACGGGCCCTTCAGGAAGTTTGCAACTCCATCCTCTGGTGCCTTGTAAGTAGGATACCTTCCACAGCGTCTCTGTCTGTTTTCAGCCTCTATAACTGAAAACGAAGCCGGGTGCTTTATAAAGAAAGACTTAGCTCACCCTTTCAGAAGCCCCTCTTGGGTTACCTCAGAGTGTGGCGGACAGCATGATGAGAGCATGTGAGAGACAGGTCACATGGCAAACAGGAATCCAGAGGGATGCGGGGGCCAAGGCTGCCCCTTTTCTACTAACTCCCTCTTATGGACACTAACTAGGTTCCTGAAAGAACTACATCAACCTGTTTGAAGATGTGACAGATGGCATGGAAAAGGGACTGAAACATGCTTTTATATTTCTTCCTTCATGTGCTCCAACTCCTCAAGAATCCTGGTCTTAAGAGTAAGCTCTAAAAAGTCCTATGCGGAATTACCTTGCTGTTGGTATCTCAAAGGCTCAAACCTGTATGTAGCACGTGAACCTTTGGGGGATACTTGAAAATCACATCCAACTGACACACACAGTAGAAGGGACTATACTAAACATGGGGACACATCCTGGGCTACTGAGTGCCTCTCCATCCAAGCAGTTATACGCTGTAGGATGACACTTCAGTCAACCACTGACTGTATCAACAAGTGTGGTCCTGTAAGGCTATATTGCCTTGTGACACTATGGTTACCTCAGTTTAAGTGTACTCTGTGGTGCTTGCATAATGGTGAAATCATCTAGTGACATATTCTCAGGACGTACCCATCAACATGGGCTTGAAAATCAGATAGCCTTGCCTAGCCAACTTCAGTCAGCAGATGTGACTATGAAAGCATGGTTAGAGGGCTACAGCTCTGCTGGCTCTGAGGGTGGAGAGAGGACCACCAGGTCAAAGAAGCTACAAACAGCAAGGCAAGAATTTCCCTCTGAGGCCTCCAGAGGGCAACAGAGCCCAGCTCACACCCCAGCCTTCAGTCCCGTGAAGCATATGTCATATTTCTGATATAAATACCTATAGCAAACTCAGGTTTGTTTAAGTGACTAAGTTTGTAGTGAATAGTTAAGAGCCGACATAGAAAGTAATATAAAATGTTCCCTTATTCATGCAGCACCTACTGCCACTGTCACTGGCTGTCCACTGGGGCTAAGGTGGTGGCACCAGCTGTGACTTCGGCTGACTCTTTTGGCCTTGTGTTCTCTAGGTTCAAACAAGATGAAGGTCTGGACAAGCAATGGCTCCCTTGGCTCTACACACCACTTCCCACACAACCCTTCACTTTCAGAGGTTTCCAAGGGAACTGGACTACAGAGACGAAAGCGGGGGAGAGCAAGCTATGATGCTAGACCATCTAGAAATCCGAGGCTTCACTGGTCACCTCTTAAACTCCCTCGGGGTCACAAGTGTTTACTGTGTTTTCCAACCTGGATACATGGGTGCCTGGAGCCAGCAGATCACGGAGGTTGTAACTTGCTTTAAAGAACCTGTCTTTACCCCTGAGTAAAGAACAAATGCACCAATTACTTTGCACATCGGGGTGCAGTGACATGTACAGCAGGCACCAAAGCAGAGAGTTGGTTGTTGTGTCAGTGCCAGCAATGAAGAGGTCCCCGATGATGTAAAACAGGTAGTCCTCATCGAAACTGGTGCTCTTGTTGGTTTTCTTCTCTTCCTCCATGTGCAGAAGGTACATGTCTATGAAGTCCTGAGGGTTGCTGGCATCCAGAGACTCTTGATGCTCTTTGATGATATTTTTAAGGAAGCAGGTTATGTCCCTTTCGATTTGCCTGAGTTCCTTAAATGGCCCAAAGGGAAGGTAGTAAAACCAGGGGCAAATGTTGATCAGGAAGAGCTGGCCTTGCAGGCAGATCTCTAACCCTCGAGACATGAAATCCAGCACCTTCTTAAACTCCTTGTTGGTGTAATCGAATCGTTGGCCGAAGCACAGGGAGCAGATGATGTTGGAGACGGCGTTGCTGATGACTGGGAAGGGATTAAAGGGGGCCTCTCCATGCTTCTGCATCGCTTCCTTCACGTACATGAACTCCTCGATGATCTTGGGCTCCAGGCTAAGCTTGCCCAGGCCAAAATGACGAAGTGTCGAATGGGAGAATCTCCTCTGCTGTTTCCAAATTGGACCATAGTGTGCAAACACGATTCCTGCAGAGACAGAGAGGAGGGTGAGACCAAGGCCCAGGGATAGCGATTGGGACCCACCGTGAGCTATATTCTGGATTTTCAGGTCTCGTGGCCCACGTTCAAAGGCAGATAGAGGCAACATGTCAGGTGTCATCATAAAGACATCTGTTTCCAATTAAAGTTGAGTCTAAATTAGAGAATAATTTGCTATCAAGTCATTATTATTTATTGTAACTTCTTTTTTTAAAACTATTTATTTATTTATTTATTTATTATGTAAGTACACTGTAGCTGTCTTCAGACACCCCACAAGAGGGCATCAGATACACATTGCAGATGGTTGTGAGCCACCATGTGGTTGCTGGGATTTGAACTCAGGACCTCTGGAAGAGCAGTCAGTGCTCTTAACCACTGAGCCATCTCACCAGCCCTTATTGTAACTTCTGGTAGCATGAAAAGCACTGAGTTTTGATGGCTAAAATTATTGTGCACTTAAGTATCTTAAGTATATTTCACAACAGTAGATTCAGGCTTAGAAAACCTTGCAAACAAAAAGCACCCATACTCAAAACACCCATATTCTGAACACTATGGACAGAAGGATAATTACAGTACCAGACTGGCCTAAGGGTGGAGACCACACCACTCTGCTCTCCATTCAAACCTCAGCTTCAGGCACAGTGCGAGCACACAGCAGGAGCCTGAACTCATTGACAGTTGCATCCTATTTGACCCCGACATGAACATCTACCACCATGGGACCCAGCAGAACCGCCCCTGGATGTTCCGACTGGTCTCAAACACGTCTTCCTTCCCACCACCACTTCCTCCTTCTAGTTTCCATGATGTCCATGATTGTCTCAGCCAGTTCTCCTTCCTGTGGGGATCGGATGAAGTCCTGAGCAACTCTGTGTTGCTGACGTGAACATGGCCGGTGCCTCACACTAAGTGATAGCAAAGCCCCCACCCACAAATCAGGTTGAGAAGAAGGCAAACCCTTCCTCTGGTCCACATGTGGATGTTGGCAGCGTGTGCAGAAAGCACTGAGTGCAGCTTCCTGATGTTTATAGCCTGAGCTGGCTCCTCTGGAGACACCTCCTACCAAGAGGGGCGGATCCTCCCTAATTTTTTCAGCTGTATACAATAGCCCGGCCTCCTCAGTCCACGTGCATAAAATAAATGTGCTGAGTGTCTAGGCTGCTGGTTGTGCGTCCCCGCCAGATTGTGCAACCCACTGGATCCTGGCTTTTCTCTACACGTCCTTTCTTCATTCCCCAGTCAGGTCAATTCCAAAGCTGTGCAGGTCACAGTATCTCCCCCCCACCCCCCCACCCCCCCACCCCCCCACCCCCCACCCACACTGGTTCCTTTTCTTTTTGCTGTGAGCAAATATCTAACAGGAAATTGCTTAAGGGAGGAAGCATTCATTTTGCTTCTGGGTTGAGAGGGTGCAGTCCGTGGTGGGTGGGGCTGCTGGGCAGTGTGAGCAGCTTGCAGCAGAAGTGTTAGTTGCTTGCTTACACCTTTGGCAGGAAGCACAAAGTTTGGACCACAGCCAGGGTTGGGCTATAATCCACACATAAGGCCCAGGGACTAGCTTCCTTTGGCTGGATCTGTCTGACCTCCTAAACGTTCAATAACTTCCCAAAAATACTATCACAAATTAGGACCAAGTATTGAAACACACAAGCCTGTGAGAGACAGTCAACATTCAAACCACTAATGCCATGTTCTGAATCCTTAGCGTGTGGCGTGAAGAACACAGCTGTGAGTGAAAGACCTGTTCTGTTGTTCATTCTTCTATACTCTTAAGTACCTCTATAATCAACGGAGGGGGGGGGGAATTGTTTCAGCTCAGCCGTACAGCACGTAACTAGCATGCACAAAGCCCTGGATTCAATCCCCATCCACAGGGGAAAAGAAAGCATTTCAATAGAAACATCTATGGATGGAACCATGGTTGAATACGGACTTCGTCCACATTTTACAGACATCACTAAAGGTGCAGTGGTGAGTCATAAAATATGGGTATCTTCACCTGAATAGTCATTGCCAAATTATTGTCTTAAGTAGATTAAGGATGGAGAAAAGTATATCCAATAAGTATATGAACACGTTTTAAACAGCTGCCTCTTGATACTTATGTTTAGTTTTGCCACTAGAGGACGAAAATGTATCTCACTTGATTTTCATTCACACTTTTGTGATTGTCAGTGTGGGTCAGAGCGGCCTTACACAGGTCACTGATGGGGTTCTTATGCCACGAGTCACACTTACCTACCGTGTGGAGATTTTCTTCCTATATAGTTTAAACACATAGGTAACTTCCTCTCATTATGTGGACTGGTTTTCGTTTCTGGTGATATTATTTGATAAGCATAGGGTTTACATTTAAAGATACCATGTATAGATTAAAAACATTTATTTATTCATTGTGTGTGTGTGCACAAGCCGGAAGAGGGCCTTGGATTCCTTGCAGCTGGAGTTAGAGGTGGTTGTGAGCCACCTGACATGAGCTGAGATCTGAACTCAGGACCCCTGAAAGAGCAATATGTGCTCCCAATCCCTGAGCATCTCTCCAGTCCACATGCAGGTCTCTCTCTCTCTCTCTCTCTCTCTCTCTCTTAAAAAGAGATGAGTGTTACTTTGAAGTCTACACTGTCCTTGAAGTTGTGGCAATCTTCCTGTCTCGGTTTCTCAACTGCTGTTGTGCTACTGTGCCCATCTACAGGTCTTTTTCTTTACAATTTGTGCTGCATGTATTCCTTTAGAAGTCCCTTCCTACCAGGGATTCAGAAACACACCATTTCCTTATAAAAATTTAAAATGCTGACTTTGAAAACAGACTTACCTTTTTTTTAAAGATTTATTTTGTCTTTGCATGTTTTATCTGAATGCATGTATGTGCACCATGTGTGTGTCTGGTGCCTACAGAAACCCGAAGAGTCCGCTGGATCCCTTAGAACTGGAGTTACCGATGGTTATGAGCGCCTGTGTGGATGATGGGAACCGAACCTAGGTCCTCTGAAGAATAGCAAATGCTCTGAATCACTTGAGCCATTTCTCCAGCCCCTAGAATTTTATTTTCTTCATGTTTAATTCTCTATGATTTACCTATAATTCCTATAAATGAGATATAAACACAAATATTTTTCCTGTATAGATAACTGGGGTGGGGATGAGATGAGGGTGAATAACATGCATGGGCAGGTGCATGAAGCCAGAGGAGGGCCTCTGTGTGTCCTGATCTGTCACTCTTGGCCTTAGCCCATCAACTACCTCTTTCTGAATCAGGAGCTCACCGATAGGCTGGTTGCCAAAATGCCAAGGTGATTCTCCTGACTCAAGGTCTGAACACAACCTAGAACACTGATCTGTTTACCGTGGCCTATGACTATAAAGTTGAGTTGCCAATTAAATCGAATGAAGAGTAGACATAACATTGGAGGTTTAAGCCAAGAGAGATTTCCTGTCTTCCTTCATTAGTGGCCAGATTAGCTGTGTACCCTCGTTCTAAATTTCCTTCAGAGTGAATTTTTACAGAATCCTGTCTTAATCTAGAAACATCTTGCACAGTAGCTGTCATATGCCCTTCATCTTGAACCCATCTCTAGTCAAGAGGCCAACAAAATG
The DNA here is from genome assembly GCF_004785775.1 of Grammomys surdaster. Classification (NCBI taxonomy): domain Eukaryota; kingdom Metazoa; phylum Chordata; class Mammalia; order Rodentia; family Muridae; genus Grammomys; species Grammomys surdaster. The sequence continues at coordinate 10,454,993 of NW_021621323.1, read as the reverse complement.
TACAGAATCCAAAACACCCATCTTCTGTTTTCTGCAGAGGCTGGAGAGGTCTTAGGACTAAGAACTAACTACACTTTATAAAGCATTCAAGGTCTCTGTGCTTCAGCCCCGTGCTCATACCTATCTCAAATTCGAGAGCTTTCTGAGGCTCTGCAAGGGGAGTCCCCACGGGAAAATTAGAAATGGAGTGAGGGAGGGGCTATCAACGAGTGAAGTCAGGGGGCCACTCTCCTGAACTGAAGCATGTATGCCATCCACAATGCTTCGGTCTTGTACTTCAGCGTGTGAAGACGGAACCCAGGATTGACAGGTGGCAGAAGAATAGAAATCGAGACCCTGTGTCCGCGGAGGGAGATATACACTGACTCTGGGAACAGACTGGCTATCTTGAAATATTCTCTCTCAAAAAAATTAGTCACTTTCTCTTAAATTTAACCTCAGGTAAGTTCTTTAGACATGGGCAGAGAGCAGCTACATTCTTTGCCAAAATATTAGAGAGGCTATGCGCTTAACACATCAGGTTCAACAGTCTCCTAGCTTGATTTCTGGCCTTTCTTAAGGAAAAAAAAATCTTATACTTTTGCAACTGAGAGTTACTTGGTGAAAAGAATTTTCCCCTCTTTTTCTAACACAGTCAATGTTTAGAAACGTTGAGATCAGTCCTATGAGTGAGGAGGCCGCATCTGGGACAAAGGAAGACTTCCGGGAGGGTGGGCCTTATTTTACAGTTTGGTACCCACCTCCCTCACTTTCCTGTTTGTATCCCACTTTAATCGCACACTAGAAATCACTCCTCGGTCCCATGTCCCCGTGCAGGGCAGGACGCAAGTGGTCACCTGCCACCCCGGGAGTCCTGAGGAGGCGGCATGCTCACCCTTCTCCTTGGTCATGATGGAGATGAGTGGCATCCGCGGGCGGTCACTGAACACTTCGGCCTGCTGCACTAGCGCCTCGCGCACGCTGTGGAAGTCGCTGAGGACCACCACCAGACGGTGGCCGATGAAGAAGCTGAAGATGTTGCCATAGACACGGGCCAGCCTGGCCAGGAACACATGTCGCCCCACCGAGTCCTTCTGGCTGCCCGAGCCCAGCCAGAACTGCAGTCGCAGGAAGCGTGGCACCAGCAAGTGCCCGAAGTTACCCACGAGCGGCCGAGGCTTGGGCCCCGGAGGGATGCCACATGCGCGCTGCCTCTGCAGCCAAATCCAGTCCAACAGGACCGCCAGTGCGCAAAGGAGCAGCGCGCCTCCCGCCGCTCGCAAGTGCAGTCTAGCTCCCGGCTGCTCCCCTGCCGCAGGACGCGGGTCCCCGAGCGAGAACATGCCCGAGGTGCCGCCTGCGGCTAGCTCCACGGCAGACGCGCCACCGGCAACAGTAGCTAGCTACATGGCTCGAAGGTCAGCAGCGGGCCAGGGCAAGGAACGCCCTCCCGATTGGCTGCGCCGCGTGCCCCTCTTCGGCATCCTCCAGTCAGCTGCTCCTGCGTAGAGTGGGGGCGGGACGTCCGACGGGACAACTGGTGGTGAGGGCTGAAGGAGGGCCGCGGGCAGCAGAGCATAGCTGAATGGGTTTTTGTTTGTTTTGTGTGTTTTGTCAGTTTAGTGCACTAGCAACAGCAGGCTCCTCCAGAGAGTGAGCTTTCTGTGGGTTTCTGCATGGGACCTGATTATATCAAAACACTCACAGGACGGGCTGGCTGATTGCTTTAATAATTAGCCTTAGACAAGACTTGAAATGCTGAGCTCGTATCCAACAACGTGCTTTGTGGATATTCCAACATTTGGGGACGGCTGCTGAGTGTTTTACCTTCTTGTCATTTACAGGCCTGATGTTATGGTTTCTCTTGGTTAGACTGTCCCTAGAAACGTCAATGCTCCCCCCTCCCCCATTTTAATTTTTCTATTCTTATTTATTTCTATTTTCTATTTTTATCTCTATTTTGATAGCCTAGAACTTACGTAAACCAGTTTGGCCGCCAATTCAGAGATTCACCTGCATTGGCTTCCAGAATTCACATATTAAAGACATATACTACCACGCCTGGCCAAGGTCGAACCAATTTTTATAGCTCTTTATTTTGTGACGCTGGGGATCAAATCCTAGGCCTTGCTTGTGGTAAGGAAGTGCTCCACCTTTGATCCACTGTTCAGTTCCTGTGTTAGATCACACCCTCCCAACATTCCAACACACACACACACACACACACACACACACACACAATTTGAACACTATGGTGCATTATAAATATGACCAAAGCTTGAAGGGTGGTGACTTCTGTGACATCTTTGTATATCATGTGTTTTTTTTTTCCCCTACAAACAAGTGGGTAAGCTAACGTTCAAGCTTACTGTTCTCTACTATTTTTGCCATAGTAAAGTACACAGATACTTTCTCCCCTCCACAAAGTAAAACAGTCGCCTTCACATTTCCTGTAATTAACTGTTATCAGATTCCTTTTCTTGTGTGACTTTAAAAGAGATTACTAAGTTAAAGACATTCAAATGTTCATTATTATTTTGTTGCTGTCTTGAGACTGGCTCTCCTGTAAGTCACCCTCCAGCCTTAATTTGGAAGCCTTCCTGTTTAAGCTTCCCAGCTGTTGGGATTACAGGAGTGCTGTACTCTCCCCAGGGCACACTTAAACTTTCCAGCTGCTTGTTGGCAGTCTCCAATACGACACTTCTTTCTCTTTATGTATGCCTTTCTTTCTTTCAGGCAAGTTCAACTCACAAGTTATCTTAAACTGTTTACTCCTCTTTTTTTAACGGCACAGCAGGAATCTATCGGACACATTTGTTTGCCTTATCTTCTTTCTGCTCCGTCCCTGCTATCAAACACCCAGACTGCTGCAACTTCGGAATTAAGATAACCGTTCCGATCCTGGCACAACTTTGTCCAAATAAAATTGGACTCTCTTAGCATTGAAATTCTTCCTTCCACTGAGATTTAGATCTTTCAAAGGGGGCTCCTCTCTTCATCCCTCCTAGAACATCACAGGGCATACATCCAGCTAATTCTGGAGGTGGGGTGATTGAAGATTGACCTAATTTAAAAACCGACAGCCACCCTCTCTTGTGTAAGATATAACTATGTTTATGACGTTTCCTAAATAGTCTCTTACTTTCATTAATAGTTCTGTATGGCAGATAGAAAGTCAAGTTATATACCTCTATGCCCCAGTTCATATATTAAAGAACCAATCCCCAATACCTGGGAATATGACCCACATTTCTAGGATGGATTGTATCCAATGTAATGAAGTTAAAATGAGGCTGTGGGAGCAGACCTAAGATCAAGTGGGTGGGCCCTAATCCAGTATGACTGGAGACTATGAAGGGACTAGGTCACAGAACAAATGTCATCTGAGGACCCAGCAAGCAGTCAGTCCCAGCCTTAGACGCCAGAAAGTCTTTGATCTTGACTTCAGGACTCTAGAACCATGGGAGGTAAATTCCTGTCATTGAGCCTCCCTATCTATAGCCCTCGGTAGCCATCCTATAAATTCATATAAAAAGCCATGTTGTTGTTCCTAATAGTGGGTACCATTTAAACCTTAACTGTAACTCATCCAGCTTCTTAGGGATGAATTTTTTTTCCTCAATTAAATACAGGACATTTGCCGGGCGGTGGTGGCACATGCCTTTCATCCCAGCACTTGGGAGGCAGAGGCAGGCGGATTTCTGAGTTCGAGGCCAGCCTGATCTACAGAGTGAGTTCCAGGACAGCCCGGGCTATAAAGAGAAACCCTGTCTCGAAAAAAACAAAACAAAAAAATAATAATACAGGACATTCTTACCAGGTAAAGGGACATTTTTCTGCTTGCTGCGTGACAAAATTTTATTTATTTATTTATTTAATGCATATGAGTATATTTTTGCTGTCTTCAGACACACCAGAAGAGGGCATCAGGTCCCATTACAGATGGTTGTGAGCCACCATGTGGTTGTTGGGAATTGAACTCAGGACCTCTGGAAGAGCAGTCAGTGCTCTTAACCTCAGAGCCATCTCTCCAGCCCCCAAATATGATTTTAAACCAATCAGTTGCCTCCTGAAATCTTTCTGGTTTTACATGGGTTTTGGCCAAAGCTGTTGGTAACTGTATATGCAAAATATCCAAGTAAGGTTGTTATTGAGAGTAGTATTAAATTACTCAATTTGTAAAGCCACAATTGTGCAACTGGTCTGTAAGTCCTCAGAGAAGTCCACACCACACATCATATCTTTTCAGGGTCAGTGAGCAAGAACAGATTGGATTCAGGGATTAAGGCGGTTTTCTAAAATACCAATTGAAAGAGAGAACAGAAACGCTATTAATACTATTTAGTTGTACAATGCCACTGGACGTTACCTCGGCACATGCTTTAAGTTCTTGTTGTTTGCTTTGATGTACTCCCTTAAATACTGGCTATATGTGTGTCATGTACTTTTTTTTTTCTTTTTTGAGTCAGGGTCTTTCTATACAGCTCTGGTTGGTCTGGCACTAGGTATGTAGACCAGGCTGGCCTTGAGCTACAGAGATCCACCTGTCTTTGCTTCCCAAGAGTTGGAATTAGAGTGTGTGCCACCATGACCATCTGCATACGACTTTAGATGCATAACCTCCCATGCCTTCATAGGCTGTAGATTGAGGTTATAATACCTGCACTAAATATAAGGATTAAATGAAACAATCAGCACTCTATCTACTGTGCAGTTGCTGGTCATTAAGTTGCCGAGGCCCTTATAATACCCAGAGCTCAGTGTGCTGCCTGCTATTGGGTCTGAGTGCACCGTGGGAAGGTTCTCTCTGAATTATTCAATTGTTGATTGCTTAACCAGCAGAGAGCTGAGTGCTCACCCCATTCTTTGGTATTGTTATTCTTATGGCTCATCACCTTCCTCAGTATTTTATAAACATACACCCTACTCACTTGCTGATTGGCTTCATAAAGATCTGATGGTCGATAGCTAGGCAGAAAAGGGAAGTGGACTTCTTGGTTGAGAGAGGGTCTCTGGGAGAAGAAACTGAGGTGGGAAGACTCACTAGCGGAAGGTGGAGGAGGTGGGAAGTACAGGAAGTGAGAGAGAGGTAACAGTCCACGTGGAGGGACATGGACTAGATTAGTCAGGTTACTAAAATTAGATGAGCCAGCTGGGAGGTAGCCTAAGCTAGCTGGGAGGTAGCCTAAGCTAAGGCCTAAGCTATAATAAAATTAATAAGTCTCTGTAATTTTTCATCTGCTGGCAGTATTATCGACCATTAGCTACTCTGCCAACACTTCCCGAAGCTGAGCCTGACCAAAGTACTGTTTGCTACATGTAGCCTTTATTGTTTTATATGATGGCTAAACAGACCTCCCCATCTTCACTGGGTACCACTTTTATCCATCTCTCAACTGTTGGCTGTATGTACTTACTGGGATGGGTCTTGAGGAGATACAGCTAGCTCCGCCAACCCCTTGAAACACCTAAACTTCAATGTAAAAGCAGAATTTCAAAAGTAAGAGAGTCCAGTTTTATTTGGACAGAGTTGTGCCAGGATTGGGACAAATATCTTGTTTGATTCCAAAATCAAAACAGGTCAGTGTCTTATAACTGGGGACAGCGGCGACAAGAGAGAACATGTTCCCGCTATGCAGTAAAAAGAAAGAAATCATGATACACCCCACAGCATGGATAAATCTCAGCAAAAGACACTTGATCAAAAGTAGAATATGTGCACTTGGGAGGGAGAGACAGGCAGATTTCTGAGTTCGAGGCCAGCCTGGTCTACAGAGTGAGTTCCAGGACAGCCAGGGCTATACAGAGAAACTCTGTCTCGAAAAACAAAAAAAAAAAAAAAAAAAAAAAAAGTAGAATATGTATTGCATTCTTCCATATATATAATATATATATGAAGTTCCAGAGCTGGCAGAACTAACCCGGGTGGTCAAGGGTCAGAACAGCCTATGGAAAGGCAGGAAAGGAAGAACTCTTCTGGAGTCGTTAGGAATGGTCTGGCCTTTGGTTACTTGGTGTATGCATTTAACTGAATGTGAACAGAAGTGTAAGTAAAAAATAAAAATAAATAGAAACCAGTGTCTGGTGGCGGGGGGAGAGGGGGACAACAAACCCAGCATGGAAGGGAGGTTCGAAGACCCAGCAGGCATGATGTCTGAGATGTACCCTCTGAGAAGGGCCCAGAGGACGTAGTACATGGGACGTACTGTTGTAGAATCGGCAGTGAAAAAGGAGGTGATTAAAGAGTAAAACTCCCTTAAATACTCTTACTTGGCCAGCTGTGTTGCTGATCCACGATGGTTTATGTTTATTGTTGAAATCCGTGTTGCTCTCTTCTTCCCTCCATGCATCATATGGAAATTACAAGGGCCCCAGCCCCAACCTGACTGAGCTGTTTTCCCTTGGTGAAATGAGAAGGTTGAACACAAACACTCCAGGATTCCTCCAGCTCTGAGTGCTCCTTCTCCAGGGGGCTGTCCAAACAATCAAACCCCAAACAGTAAAGGATGTCTGCAAGGTAAAGCCGAAGGGTTTGCCTCAATAAAACATGTTCACTTCCTTGGTCTAAGTAATTATACTGAGCCCTGGAATGAAGCCCACTTCTGTCAATAAGGATCAAGGACATCAAAAAATATTTTTTAAGGGGTTTTAAAAATAGATTTTGTAGAAAAATGGAAAATAGAGGACACTGTAAATTGGGAAATACTTTTACTACTCAGAGGTAATTTTTATTACACTTTGTATATATTGTCATGGTAAATATTTCTATTTACAATATTCATATATTTACTGATACATAAATGAAGCATTGAGGTAGAAGACACGAGGTCCGAATGCTCACAGATAGTACTAAAGTAACTAGGAACATTGAACTCACATGCCTTCCTCTTCTAAGGAAGGAATTGACACTTGTTTTCCATCCAGCAGGCTGGGAATGGATGTTGTTTAATAGCCTGGTTACCTCTGATTATCTGTAGCGATATCTGTAGAGATTTCATCCTTATGAAAGATGACCCATGCACTTTGCAAAAGAGCCTGCAAACCCTTCCTCCCTAGACCGTTATCCTAAGCCTTGTTTCTCCGTCAATAGAACCTACTTTTGTGGAAGAGGTCACAGGTACTTTGCAAACGACATGTATTTTGCAAAGCAGCTTCAATTTAGTCAAGCCTTAAATTTGTTGTGATAATTGCCATGACAAAAATCCCTTTCCAAGATAACTCAGTGCTTAAATATGTTAAAAATAGACTGCTCGGGATCAGACTCCAGAAGTTTGCTAACTAAGTCACACTGAACAGACTTTCCTTCTTGCCTCTCAGGGCTGTTTCCTAACTGGCCATGATGCTTGACTTCTTGGCTATGGCACCCGCAATTGGACATTTTTTTCATGCTGTTCTCCCATAAGTCACTTTTAATATATGTGGTTCAGGAGTCAGTAGCCTTTTCTTGTAAATGCCCAAATATAAAATATGCCAGGCTGCGGAGACCATATGAGCTGTCAAAATGTATGTAGCTCTGCACATGGAATAGGAAAGCAGCCATCAACCATACATAGGTGAACGACCACGGTTAGATTCCAGTAAAATATAGAAAGAGGCAAGACTAGCACCTGGCCTCCAAGCTATTATCTGCTCACTCATGGGTGGGTGGATACATACATATACATACCCATACACATACACATATACAAACACATATAATACACATACACGTATAGCCAATGGTTAGAAGAATTTCAAAATTTATCTGGCCAATCATCTGCCTGCTGATACTATTTTCAGCTAATCCTGTGCTCTCTGCATACCTACCAGGAGACTGCTGTACCCCTCACCTAGCTGTAGCTCCATCTTCACTATGACTTTGATTTACATTTTTCTAATGGTCGTTGGTGCTCATTATCTCTTATGTACTTTTTGGCCACTTATGACTACTTTGTCACATGTCCAGCTTTGAATTGGGTTATTTTATTGGCATTGACTTAAGGCGCTTTCATTATTCTGAGTATTAATTGCTTATCAGATATGTTCTACATTTTCTCCCATTCTGAGTAGGATATATTAGTATCCTTTGGATACACAAAAATCTAATTTCAATACAGTTCAATTTCTTTCTTTTATTGCTTGCTTCTTGGCATCATACTTGAGAAGAGTAATCAATACAAACCCCTATGCTCCTTCTATGAGTCTCATATTTTTAGCTATTGAAGTCTTTGATACATTTTTGGTTAATTTTTATATTTGGCAGGAGAGTCTAAGGCAGTGGTTCTCAACCTTCCTCATGGTGTGACCCTTTAATACAGTTCCTCATGTTGTGGTGACCCCCAACCCTTTAATACAGTTCCTCACATTGTGGTGACCCTGACCATAATTTGAAAATGGACATTTAGCCAGTTTTGTGGTTTTCTAGTTGATTGTCAGAGGTATTGATTTGGCAGTTTATGTGTGTGCTTGTTTGGTCATGCTATGGCACACATGTGGAAGTCAGAGGGTATGAGGTGGAAGTCAGCTCTCTACATCTGTGGGTCCTGCGGCTCAAACTCATCAGACTTGGCAGTAATCATCTTTCCTGCTGACCCATCTTGCTGGCCCCCAAAAGGAAACTTCACTTGTTTTCTTCTTTCCGTAGGTTTCATTATCATCTGTGTAAAGATGTTATCAATTTCCCCAATGATTTCACCTGTCTCTATTGGTTAAGATCAATTGCATCTCCATTGAGTAACTCTGAACTTTGGCCTTTAATCTCTGACACGCCCAGCAAACATTTATCTTTTTCAAGTTAGGTAGTCTTAAGGTGAAGTTCGGGGGATGGAAGTGCACACTGGTGAGCACATTATACTGAACAAGGCTTCCAGCCTGGGCAGTTGTGTGTGTGTGTGTGTGTTTTAATTTTTATTTGTTTATGTATTTTATGGAATTCGTATTCTATCTGCATGTACACCTGCTTAACAGAGGGCACCAGATCCATCATTGAATTGATAGTTGTGAGTCACCATGTGGTTGCTGGGAATTGAACTCAGGACCTCTGGACGAGCAGCCAATGCTCTTAGTCCCTGAACCATCTCTCCAGCCCTGGGCAATGGTGTTTTAAGCAGCTCCAGCAACAGGCTTCTCACTACTTCATTTATAGGAAAGCTGTTGTGGTACAGTATGACCTTTAACATCCATTTCTACCTTTGAGCTTAAGTATCTTTGATGTAATTTAACCTTAAGACAAGTGGAGAATGGCCAAAGTCTTTAGTGTTTGTCTCAGTATATATGAGCAGGTCTTTTAGGTTAGCTCACTGATTGGCAGTGAGATACAGCGACTTGGCTTCTAGTGTGACACCAGACAGCTTCACGTGCTAGAGAGTAGGGTACAATGACAACTCACCTCGTCCATGGCCGAATGCAACAGGGTGAGGCCATGGCTACTTTATTAAAATGAACAGTTTTCATTTATTAGGAAAAAAAAAATTCTGCCCTAGGAATTTCTCACCTTTCTAGAAGTTTCTGAAAAAATACAGTGGAAACACAACTCATGTATCAGATTGGCGTTCAAAAATGTGGAAATGGCAGGAAGAGGGGTCTTTGGAAATGTTAAGTTTGAATTTATGACATTGTGATTGACAGCTGCTTTTCTCTTAAAAGCCTGTGAGTGCAAACTCTTGGGGAGTCTCTTGGGTTCAAGTCCATTTTGCACAAGGAGCCGAGGTCCTCCCTTTGAAACATAGCCAATCGTAGCTTTGATAAACAAGCTGTGATTAGGGTCTTGGGATTGTGACTAGAAGGTAGCAAGGTTCAGTCGGGAAACACAGTCAAGGTCCAGCTGCAACATCTACACACTTTTGAGAGGATTGAGTTAGCCAGGGCCAGGCTGACTCCATGACAGGCTGCAAACGGGCACCTTGGGAGACTAGCCCTAAGTTTCTGTTTCCCAGAAATGAGAACCTGGGTCCAGGAACTTGTGGTCAGCCAATCACAGCCATGGGTAGCCAATCCGAGGACACCTTGTCATCCAGCCTGAAGTAAGAATAGGTAGCTAGAATGAGTAAGCAGCCCCCTGGGAAATCTCCAGAGACTAAAGAGTTGTAGAATCAGTCAGACCTCTAGAGATAGAGCTAACCAGTCAAGGCAAAATGGAACATACTCCTCCCTGAAATTCCACCAACTGCCTGCGAGTCCACTAGAGGTCTCCATTCCCAAATGGGGAGACCCCTGCATGCAGCAAATTCAGTCGAATAAATGCGCTTTGCTATTTGAGTCTGGGATATCATTTCTCAGTGATTCCTGTACCCTTGTCTCATGAAATTTGGTTACCCTCTCTTTCTTGACTTTTTGTGTCACAGTTTTGGGAAAACGAGACACTATGTATCAAAGACTATATAAAATGCTACACCTCACTAACGGGCTACATTTGAATCAAATGTTCATTTTACAGGTGTACACACTGTTGTGTAATCCATTATTCTCCTCAGGTAGTAATCCAGTTTTATGCTTCTGATATATTTATGTGTTTTATTAGACAATAAAAGGTGAGCTGTCACGTTGGTGAAGTATCTGAGACTGCTTAAAAACCAAACAAGTTAGTACGGACTCCTGGGTCTGAGACAAAGGGCTTTATTTACAGTGCGTGGACACTGTAGCAGCCCATGTGAGCATGGTTGCTTTGGACTCCCTAGTCCTCCAAGTTCCATGGTGAGGGACACTGAAGAAGCCAAGGTGGATGACACATAGGTATTGTTTGCTTCTCCACTGAGTAATCCTGAGCCTCGAATCCCTGTCACACCCAGCAAATACATGCTAAGAGGGATGCTGAGGCCCATGGTGGGACGTGTTTGAATGAAACAAAATCTAGGCCTAACTGCCCATAGAAATAATTACCTTCCTGGTTCCTGGACCTCACTGCTGGTTAGTGATCTGAACTTTTCAATATATGACTTGGCAGCTGCGTTAGTTCTTTTTCTGTTGCTATGTTACAATACCATGACCAAGGCAACTTAGAGAAGAAAGGATTTATCTGTTTGACACTTCCAGAGGAGTAAGGGTATGTCATGGGGAAACACAGGAGCAAGCTACAGGCATGCAAGCAGGAGCAGAAAACTGAGGGCTCATCTTGAACTGTAAGCATGAAGCAGAGAATGAATGAGAAACACACATCTTTAACTCTCAAAGCCCACCCCACATGCCACCATGCTTCAGCTCCAATAAGACTATATCTCCTAAGCCTCTCCAAATACCACCAACAACTGGGGGCGCCTGGGTTCAAATGCCCAAGAAGGGGAACACCTCATTCAAACCACCACAGTAGTTACAGGTGAGTTGGCCCTGCATCTCAACAGCAGGGCTTTATCTGTCAGCAGCTCTGGTGACACTCAGACGCTGACAGTCAGGTACCTGGTGAACAAAGCTTGGTTTGCTGTCATCCTATCACTTGGGAGATAAAAATGTCAAGGAAGTTGAATGTCGTCACAATGTCCAGTTGCCTCTAAACAGAATGGCATAATTATCTGGAGTGAATGAAGGCTCTTTGCAAGTCTATGATAACAACGATCTCTGAACAGAATATCTATAATCTCAGAGCTGAGCCCACAGTTAATGTGGTGGGGATGGGTTGTACAAATCTACCAGTGACACTAGGGGAGACTTCATCCACATTTGCCGTCTAGCCTGGTGCTGGGACTCTCACGCACACTAACTACTATGCCTTGACTCTAAAATCAGTAACTGAAATACAAGCCTCTCACCAAGCATGGATGACAGCCAGCTTTTCTATGACCATTCTCATTTTCGTTTTAAGTGTGTTATTGGACAGGAGCCTTACACACCGTTTTGGCACGTGGAGCTTCCTCGTGTGAACAGGGGGCCCGAACAGTCCACTTCCAGCAAGCACTTCTTAAAGCACTGGGAGGACTTGGTGCTTCCTGCAGAATTGGGGACACAGAAAAGAACACTCCTTGTATTGAGGGATTAGTGAGCTTGTTTCTGTCAACAGCAATAATCACAATCTTGGATTGTATAACTGATTTTTTTTTATCTATGAATGTTCTAATTTTTTAACCTTAAAATTTATTGGTAGAAAAATAATAAATTTTAGTTTACTTACAGTTCCTTTAATTGAAGTTTATCTTTAAAAATGATGTTTGAAGAAAATAACCCTTTGTACTTTTTAAAAAAGTGACTTTTTAAATTTTATGTGCATTAATGTTCTTCTTGCATGTATATCTGTGTAAGGGTGTCAGATCTCTTAGACTTGGAGTTACAGAGGAAAAAGAGGAGGAGGAAGAGGAAGAGGGGAGGAGGAAGAAGAGTTGTTTCAGCTAAGACAAAATCTATGTGATCTGCCATTTAGGTGCTGGGAATTGAACCTGGGTCCTCTGGAAGAGTAGCTGGTGCTCTTAACTGCTGATCCATCTCTCCAGCCGCCACCCCACCTTGTATTTTTAATATGTACTCTAAAAACTGAAGAACATATCTTCTGAATGGAAAGGACCCCTGACACCTACATTGAAAGCTGCTGACATCACCGTGACTTACTAGGCAGATACAGCTCTAGGCATTTGTAGATCAGAAACCAAGCACACACTCTTCTGAATAGGAACAAAAACTAGTTTTAGCCGGGCAGTGGTGGCGCACACCTTTAATCCCAGCAACTTGGGAGGCAGAGGCAGGAGGATTTCTGAGTTTAAGGCCAGCCTGGTCTACAGAGTGAGTTCCAGGACAGCCCGGGCTATACAGAGAAACCTTGTCACGAAAAAACCAAAAAAAAAAAAAAAAGGCTAGTTTTAATTGCCAATCAGGCACTTAAGTATAATTAAATTCAAGTAAACAAGTCATATTCTGTAGTGAGAATTTTGGTTTCCAGTTATGTGGATTTTATTTTTTTGGTTTTGTTTTAATCCCAGGTGTGGCATATATGGTTGCTTAAGATTGTCCATGGCTGTTAACTATGATTTGTCTCATGCTCTTGGAGGGACGTGATTTTTGACAGCTGCAGATCATCTACACTTGGAGTTCTGGGAACTCTTGAGAGGGTATAAATTCCAGAGCCTAGACAGGGCTTGTGGTGGCCACTGCGTCCTTGCTCCTGCTGAATAGCTCCTGGAGCTATTCTGATGACAAAGATTCAACTTGCCAGAAGAACCTTAACCGTCCCCAGTCAGCAGGAAGTAGTCTAAAGAAGTCTACACCCCTTTTCCTATTTAACCTTCTTTATCTCCTACCTGGTGTCGGGGTGGGGGGGGAGGTTGGAAGGGATTGAGGTGAAGAAGAGTAAGTAGGTAGAAGTACCTAATCAAGTAGCCCCAAAAGTATGCCTACAAGATTCCTACATCCCTCCCAGAATGTTTTTACAAGCATGGAAAATTTCTCTTAAACCAACAGTGAAAATAAGACTTCAACTTAAATCCCACGTGACAGATAAGTGATTAAGACACTATGGGATGCTCAGTGGGTAAAGGAGCCTCCTGTGCAAGCTTGGGGACCTGAGATGGGTCCTGAGAGTCCACGTAGAGGTGGAAGGCCAGAACTGACTCCACACAGTTGTCCTCTGATCTCTCCACACCTACACACACACACACACACACACACACACACACACACACACACACACCACACACACACACACACACACAGAGGCTAGTAATTTCAAAAATGTAAAAGATATTAGTGGATAGAAGGAGAGACTGAGACTCATATATCTGATTAAAATGTAAGCATTTAATAAAATGATTACAACAGCACACAGTCGATAATCATAATGAAAAATATAGGTCAGGAAAATAATGAATTCTAGACTTAAAATTTTACTTTACAACAAGGCACTTAACACATTGAAACAGTATAGTAACTTTCCAAAAGAATGCAACTGGCTGCTTCTCACTCCTTGGGAAGATATTTCTTTTGTGAGTACACTGTAATTTGTTTAACCATACTCATTGCATAGGAGGTAAATTAAATAAGGAATTCCCACTCGGCAACTAGATTAGCTTATAATTTCTTCTCTTTTAAAGGACAGTTTAAAATAATTCTACAGTGACCCACTCTTGTCGTTCACGATTCATTGAGAACACAGTACAGTAAGTTAGTGGGTAATAAACAGCGCTTACGAAGCGTCTATCTGTATAAAAACTATCTTTGGGTACCTCTGACATGATTTTCAGTATACAGATATTGAAGTCAAGAGTACTTCTTCATAAAAGACATATTTTGTCAAGTGAGTCAAAGGAGCTAAGTTATTGCAACGCAATGGCATTAAAAACAATAATATCAGAAATCTTTATACATAAGCATAGAAAAGGTTCCAACACAATGCATATAACTTACACTTGATTTAGACATGTAAACTCATTTATTAAGAAATTCCTTCTCGCCAGGCGGTGGTGGCAATGTGCCTTTAATCCTAGCATTCAGGAGGCAGAGACAGAGGCAGAGGTAAAGAGGCAGAGGAGGCAGAGGAGGCAAAGGCAGAGGAGGCAGAGGCAGAGGCAGGGGCAGGGGCAGGGGCAGGGGCAGGGGCAGGGGCAGGGGCAGTGGATTCTCTGAGTTCAAGGCTAGCCTGGTCTACAGAGTGAGTTCCAGGACAGCCAGGGCTACACAAAGAAACCCTTTCTCACACAAACTAACAACAACAAAAAAGAAATCCCTTCTCACACTTCCTTACACTACAGACAGGGATGAGTGTGTTAAAACCCGCTTATTTTTTAAATCAGTTTTATAGTATAAAACCAAAACATTAACAAAAAGTTTAAAATATTTATGGAACAAGGTAAGACCTTTTAATTACAAGTGAACTGACGAGTTCTAGCACATAAATAAAAATGAGACAGGTGACTTTGGATTTTGAAGTAAACGAAGTCTGTAGTTATGGACTAGACATGAATGATTGTGACGTAAGAGGTAAACATGACCTTCAAATTTTCTTTGATCCAAATTCTGAGCACTTTCCCCTTGGGAAGGATGAGAATGTCTTTAAAATATCTCCATTCCCACGAGAATTTAAACTTTTGGCAAAAAACTGAACAACAGCAACAACAAAAAGCCCAACAAATAACACTTTTGAGAAACCTTGAAAATATATTTTTAAAGTGGCATTTGCACGTCAGACACGGCACATTGCCACAAGGAGGCGCTGTCAATACAACAAGGAATGTATGGCCACAAACCTGCCTGCCCAGAGATTTCAAGAGCTGACTCTCAACCAACCTTCTGTCCCCAGCAAAACATTGCTTCCTGTAATGCCAGCGACCCAAAAGATAGTCACAATTAGCTCGGGAGGAACTGAGGGAAGGATACTTCCGTTTTCAGATCTAGTGGACGAGGTCAAATCCGAAGTCTCAGAGAACTCCATTTCCATTGGGAAGGTTCAGGAAAAACATGTGGCATATCTCATGTGTGTTCTGTATTTGTAGACGTTTCCCAGAAGCACTATATTACAAGAAAGCTTTCCAACAGGAGCACAGGCTCACAAAAACCACAGATAATGAGGTAAGAGCTGCATCGTGATGGGCAAAGAAAGGGCGCCGTTATCATTTCCTGCTCTGGCTGGGTAGGCATGGAAACACACCTGCAATCTCAGCACTCGGGGATTTAATGCAGGAGGTCAATCTGGGCCACACCGTGAGATGACACCATCCTCAAAGATTGGTCTCAGGCAGCATCATAACCGTCTATATTTTATATCCCAGAATGGCATGCTGAGGGAAGTCCCAAACTTTCAAATTGTGAAACCTTGACATTTCCCTCCCTTATTTTCAAGCCTCGTGCGTCCTCATCAGCATCTATCAGGTAACCACAGCAAATACAAGAGCAGGGAACAGTAGGGTTCACACAAGGCTCATGGGTATTTTCAAACCTTTGGAAAGTGATGGTATTGTTTCTGATAGCCTGGCTTATTTGACTAAATGCAAGGTTTACTGTTTGAAGGGTTCCCGACAATCAACATGAAATGTAATAATGTCTAAGCATTTTCATTGGTTGAAGAAGCATGGAAACTCCTAGCCACCGCTGGATAAGGCTCTCGGGGTGTTTTGTTTCAATGAGAGACTCACAGAGCAAAGGCCAGGCTTCAGTGCCAAATGATTCTCTCATAATCAGATCCAGAAGTTAAACTAGTGTTCAGAGCAAAACACTGTCCTAACACAAAGTTGGGGAAATGACCACGTGAGAAGTTATACAGAATTGTCTAGTACAAGGTAAACTGGGTATGTATTATTGTTGGCTTACTCAATAAAAATACTTGAAAAAAAATCCCTGCATTTCAAAGTCTGCCAAAGATGTTAAGGGTCTCTATTCTCATGAGGATAGCCAGATTTAAATCTTACTCTTTGCCTTTGAATTTAGCGCTGTACCTTTACCTACCCAGTAACACAGAAAAAGAGACACTCTGAACACATACACAGAATTATAGCACCAGAAGACAATGGCCCTTCTGAACAGATCTGTATTGTGCTTTTTCCCCCCACCCAAGTAATTTAAAGTTTAATTTTGAATAATCAAGGCTGACTACCTTACAGGGACGAACCCAGGGATGTTCTCTCTCCCGTATCCGTAACTGTCTCTTCCACTGGGTCTCTCCTCCCTCTGCTCCCATGCTATGAAACCCTAGAACGTTCTCTAGAAGTTCCACAAACTAATCTTCCAGTAGTCAAGCAATCAAAGCAAGGACTATGATGTCCCGGCACTGGGTAACCTTCTAACTACATCAGATGATCTTAAATCCACCAGATCTTAGAGCTGCATCTTTTCACATAAGATACAGCTGTCCCGGTTGCTATGTGGCTGGAGGTGAGAGCTGACACCAGGAGCACGCTCAGGTGCAGCACCATGTGTTAGGTATGTGCACAGGGCGAGGTGAAATTGCTCAGTGGTGGTGCGTGCCCTCCGTGCCCTGAGGAGCACTTTTGGGAGTATCTTGCTAAAAGGCAGGGAAAACAGTAAGCCTCCAGGATTCATCTTGCACTTGCCGCGATGTACGATATTAGCTAAAAAGAAACTCTTTTCATGGAATGTGCCCAAATGTTTCTCTAGGTTCTAATAGGAAACACAGTGCCGCAGGGCCCAAGCTAGGAGGGAAGCCTAAGTTTGTTCTCCAGTGAGTGTGGGCATCCGTTCACGTGTGTGTTTTCAGCCTGTGCTCGTGCGGTTAACAAGCCCTGGGCTCCAGGTAGGCAGCATCTAGTGTGTATAGCAGGAAAAGCCCTGTGCTTCCTGTGTATCTGCCACAGACACTCGAATGTGTGGAAAAATCCCTACAAAAAAAAATCCATGGGTGTGTCACTTTCATACATCTTTGCAACATTCCTTCTTTAAAAAATAAAACTACCAGGTTATAAAAAAAAAGAATAAAAGTCACACATGGTGCTCGGGGTCGTGGGGTGGGAGTGGGGAGGGAAGGGAACCAGACATCACCCTAATGACATTGACCCACCTGTGGGTCGCCCTCACTTAGCTCCTCCTATCACCATCTGACTGTATTTACACAGTGGCTGTATATATCCAGACATTTTATTCAAAACATTAGCAAACTCTTCTGACCTTGAAGGGAGAAAAAAAAAGCAATCTGGAAAGAACATGGAAGTGAAGGAAGGCGAGGAGAGGCTTAGCGTGTTCTCTGCCGCCTCTTCAGAATTCCAGCTTGGGGGCTTTGTCATCAATGTATGAAGAAGAGCCGCAGGGAAATATATGTTTCTTGGGATGAATAAAAAAAAAAAAAAGCCAAAAGGTAATACTTCATTGCTCCAATCTTTTGCATAAAATTTGGTCCACTTCATTTTACCAGTCGGTTCTCTGACAATAAATACACAGTTGTGCCTTTGGTTACAGCACGGACTCTTTTGGTGTCGAGGCCGCTGCCGCATTGGCAGCTCAGGTAGACTTCTCATTATCCTCCCCGATCTTCTGGACCCGGGAATACTTTTTGCATGATGACTTGAAGCAGCCAGGGGGCCAGGACAGCGGCCAGGAAAAGCAGCAAGGGATTGAGCCTTGCACATTCTTCTCAAAAAAATAGAAGATGGGGAACCACCATGCCCGAGACAAGAAATTCGTCTGGGAAGAGACCTTCAAGTTCTGTAAAGGGTGACAAAACGAGATAAGGCATTGTTTATGAATGCGGTTTAGAGTTCTCAATTAAATGGGCCTTTTTTAGTGGTCACTTAGCAGGTGAACAGAAACAAAATCCCATGGCAGTAACTATTGTCCTGCCTTTTCCCCAGCTCTTGCCTTGACTTTGGTCCCCAGGTCCTGCCCTCTGTGACTCATGAGACCTCTGCCAGCAGTTCCCTAGGGAGACAGCTCAGGAATAGATGTGGCATTCAGCATGAGTGTTTTCAGGATGGGCTGTGGTCAGATACAAGGGCCAAGGCAGACTGAAAGACCTGATGTCAGAAGGCTGAGCATGTTCAAGGAGAAAGATGGAGATGCGGGTCTAGGTGTCAGGAAGCCTCTAGATTGATGCGTAAGAAAGCAAGTGAAAGCAGAGTATCACAGAGCGAGCCACAGAGTGAGCTACAGAGTGAGCCACTGAGTGAGCCACAGAGCGAGCCACAGAGCGAGCCACTGAGCAATGGAGTGAAATAAAGAGATCCATAGAAAGGACAGTTGTCAGTGGACATCCAGGGTTCTGTGTAGATCTCTCAGCAATGACAGATCTACTGCTTACAGATTTTACACACACACACACACACACACACCACCAACACAGGGAAATCTATTCCAAGAAAATCAGTCATGGTACACAGAACAACTGTATTACAGCAAGAACATTACCAAGGTTGGAAAAGCCTTTGGTGGGGGGAGGGTGGGGGCGGGTATGATGAGGGAACCTTGGGCTCAAAGGGAGAGATCAAAAAAATGAGAAGCTTCCCAGGATGGCAGTAAGGGGGGGATCAGGTGACACTTGTAAAAATTAACGGGTGAATAATGGGGGCCATCCTGGAACAGGAAAGAGAAGGGACGATAGAGGCACTGATGATCACCCCCCAAAATAAGCAGCGAGCCAACGGGCATTTATTACCAAGCTGCACCCTAACGCTCCTACAGAAAGGGTTCCTAAGTTTTCAGTTAGTGTATATAGCCCTTTAGTACAAGTTTAAACCAGCTGGACTGGCAAGGCATGGTGTGTGTGATTTTACGGCGTTCGTAATCCTCACATAGCACGTATGCTTGTGAAGTTCTTGGTTGTTGCTGCTGCTTTTAAAACAAGCAGCAACGACTAAGTTTAACTGAACTGACCAAACCGTACAGGTCCCGGCACACAAAGAACAATCCTCCCCGGAGGATCTTCGCTGCTCTCACCTTTTCGTTGGCCATGGAATGGTACCACCAAAACAGCCGTGTGGTGATGTAATAGGCAATGATGACGTCGACGGTATAATGCTCATGTGCTACGAGAATGCAGATGATCCCAGCGGCGCTCAGCAGCCAGCAGACCAGGTGATACCACCAGAAATGACGGGGTGAGTCTACACAGTGAGAGAGCAGAGTCAGCAAGATCCCATCCATGAATGGCCGGATGGACTGACTGACTCACGGACTGACTGAGGGGGCTGGGGATGGAGCCCAGGGTCTTACGCAGGCTAAGAAAACATTCTCCCACCGAGCTACATCTTACAATTGCCCCAAGAACCCCAAGCAGACCAGTTAAGACTACTCCAGCACGAACTGCCTCAGTTTTCCCAGCTAGAGAGAGAGGGTGGAGGGGATCATGTTAGCAGGTACAACAGTCACTCTCAGAGGGCTGATGAGCAATGACCTTCAGCAATCTATTTGATAAGGAAGAGAATAGAATTATTATTAGGTTGGTTAGAATTGGCTCATCCTAGCTTACAAACATGACTGGAAAGAGAACTAGCAAGAGTCAAAAAGAAAAGGTCTATGAAAAAAAGGGGGACAAAATTAGAAAGCAGCGATAGTTTGATATCTTGAGTTTGCTTTCTATTCTTTCATGTGTGTAACTGTGGTGGGGAATGTCACTGTGGCAAGCAAGATTTGATTCTGGGCAATTTTATACTACCATTGCTGATAGCATGGTGCAGCTCCCCAGTGGGAAGCTCGGGCTTCTTGGACATCCATGTACAGAAGAAGTTTAGCCTCTTGCTGAAGCTACTGAGCCATTTGTGCCACTGACCAACTGGCAGAGAACATGGTCACAACCCCCAGCTGGTTCTCAAGTAAGCATTCGTGACAGACGTGGCAGACAGACATGGACAGATAGCACCTTGTTATCTGGCCATCTGGCACTGTTTCCTTTCTTTCTGTTTTAAAGCTTTCCTGGCTCCCAATAAAATATTAATGATCTAATAAACTGAAATCAATTTCATATTAAACTTTGTTTACATTCATAGCGACATACATGCCCAACTGTAAAAGAATGGCTAAGGAGTGAAGGGAAATAGGCTGCCTCCCCAGAACGCAGATGACAGCCTAAACTGGTATTGTCCGTACACAACATGGTTCTTGGTAAAAACAGCTCCAGTTCTGTGTAGCACAGCCAATTTAAGCTTATCTCCAACTAGTTTACAAATAAATGAGGCTCAGACTTATGATTATTTTATTTGGCTTTGACAATTACTGGTGGGTAACCCCTAATCTAATCTTCTAACTGCTGGCCTGGCTACCTCCTCAGCCGTGTGCCCCAGATGCTTGCTGGTTCTCCTGGCCATGTGCTCATGGTCCGTCTCCCCATAAGGCAGCTTCCTCTTCTCTCTCATCCATCCTCCCCTTCTTTCCTTTCTCTCTCCTCCAACCAGCTCACTCCAAACCCACCCTACCTCTAATCCCTCCAGGAACTGGCTTTGGTCAGTTTTATTCAGCCAATAGTTTTAAATCAAGGAACTAGGTTTGCCCAAGAAAGGTTGTGGACGTGAGAAGTCACTTGTAGGCCTAGACCTTTTCGTACAGAATTTAGCATTGCAACACATAACAACAAACCAAACCCCAACAGCTGTATGGGTCCCAAGTTAAACCAGAACCCTATATTGTACTCTTTCATTTCGGGTTGTTTCCCATCAGTTAATTATATCGTCCCGCTCCTCCATTCTCCAAGATAGCTCACAGAATCCTAGGATTTACAAGCCAGAAGAGACCTCACGGGGCCCAGCAGCTCAGTGGCTATTGCATTAGGACACTGAAAATGGAGGCAACCCTGACAAAGCTGGAGGTCTCGTTAAACACATTCTCAGTCCCCCTGGCCCCAGCCCTCCTGAAGTTTCACAACTGATCTACTTTTCTACACGTAGGCTTTGGGGACTTATTAATAGCCCAAGATGTTTGGGCACAAAAGAACTATTCTACATCATGAATCACCAGAAGCATATCTGAAATGGGGAGGGAGTAGTGAAGTGGCCCAAATGGCTATTTTACTACTGGTGACATTGAAAATATTTTTCCTCAAGGAATTCTGGGAAACCCTCATGTGTTTCTAGGAAAATGCATTTTATATGATGCTACATTGAGACCACAACCCACTGTCCTCTCTCTACCCACCAAGAATAAGATTCTTTTTTTATTTGCATCTATTTATTGTTTTGAGAAAATGTCTCACTATGTAACCCAGGCTAGCCTTAAACTAACAATCCTCCTGCTTCAGAATTCTCAGAGCTAACACTACCCACATTCAGCCAGGAGAAGCTATTTTGAAATCAAAATGGCCAGTGGGAATCCTGTTTGCTCATTCTAGCTAGAGGGATAACATCAAGTAAAGAAATGTCAACAAAGGGACCTCTTTGGCTGTGTTAGTTCTCCGACAGAGTTGGCATGAAATGGACTCAGGTCAGTGGCAAGCACTATAAAATCCTTTGATAATAAGGCCAGACATATAGTATTAACAGCCTCGGCTAACGTCTGCACGCACAATTTTTAAAGAATCCGGGTTCCAGCGAGCATGTTGGTGTAATTCAATCTTTCATGTTAACTCACGACATGGTCCTGCTCCAGTATGCTCTCCCAACTGAATTTAAATGCACTTTCCACAAGAGCATTAGCAAGGAAAGTGCTCAGAATGATCGAAAGGCAGGAGAGTGATCGAATACAGACAGTATATCTTCTAGAAGCAGACTTTCCAAAGGGACACTGGAGTCATGGCTTACTCAGGGAAACAGTCAAGCACGACTCAGATGGTGGCTCTAGGGCAGGCACAACACAGAGCTCCCTGTTTCCAATGAGGACCAGGGATATGGCCGAACTTACGTTAGGTAAGACAGCTCTGATATTTTATTTGGTATCAAAAGTTGTTGGAAAAAAATACAATTCTTCCCGTGCCATATGTAAACTTATACAACTTGGAAAAAAAAATTGTGCCACGGTGGAAAAGTCTCTCCTTATTGTATACACACTCAATTACAACTTGCTTCTCGACTTCTCTGAAGGGAAAGAATGAATGAAAGAAAGCCCTGTTTATCAATAAGTCAACTACTCAGACAATCCTGTGAGACCATACAACTTGAACTGACTTCTTGTGCTTTTTTGCTTCCTTCTGTGTGTGTGTATTGCATGTGTGTATTGCATGTGTGTACATGGTCATGTGCATATATGCATAGGCTGGAGAGGCCAAGTATGTTCTTCAGTTGTTCTTTGCCTTATTGTTTGAATTTGAGATCTGGGGATTTGAATAGGCATGGCCCCCATAGACTCATGTGTTTGAATGTTTGGCCCATAGGGAGTGGCACTACTAGGTGATGCTGCCTTATTGGAGTAGGTGTGGCCTTGTTGGAAGAGTGTCACTGTGGAGAAGGGCTTTGAGGCTTATATATGCTCAAGCTACGCCCAGTGTAGCACACAGTCTCCTTCCATTGCCTTTGGATCAAGATGTAGAACTCTTGGCTCCTCCAGCACCATTCTCCCACCTTGATGATAAAACCTCTGAAACTGTAAGCCAGCCCCAATTAAATGTCATTTCACTCGCTCTTTAGATATTGACTAAACTGACACTATGTTCCTTGGGACGGTTTCTCTTCACTACTTCATGGTTTTCAACACACAATGCCTTTACTGTGGGATGCAATATCATGTTCTGTAAGCTTCCTATGATCTACAGATTGAAGAGTGTACCACTGGCCTGGACAAAGATGGACCTTCCATGGACAGAACTTCCTTGGGCAAAAATTAAAACCAGAGACATAAAGAACATG
The DNA here is from genome assembly GCF_004785775.1 of Grammomys surdaster. Lineage (NCBI taxonomy): Eukaryota > Metazoa > Chordata > Mammalia > Rodentia > Muridae > Grammomys > Grammomys surdaster. Next base: position 10,431,912 of record NW_021621323.1, on the reverse strand, counting down.
CTGCCACAACTAATCATTATATATCAGAACTGTGGCATCCCGTTTAGTGAGGAGTCCCTGGGGCTCGTGAAGAGATGAAGCAGCCCATCCCCCAACACACTATAGTGTGCATGGACAAAAGGGATAGATGCAGAAGGCCCCTGGGCTTTTAATGCAAAGGTAGTAAGAACCCCATAGACAGCTCAATCTGTCTGGATCAACAAAAAGCAGAAGAGGAGGGGAAAGCAAAAGATGGGGAATCCCTCAGATGCAGGTCTGTGCCTGTGATGGTCTGAATGAGAACAGCCCTCATAGGCTCATGTGTTTGAATGTTTGATGATATTTAGGAAGGACTAGGGGTGTGGCCTTGTTGAAGGAGGTGTGCCACTGGGGATGGGCTTCGAGGTTTCAAAGGCTCTGAGTTCCAGGCCAGCCTGTACTGTATGACAAAAACCTCATTTCAAGAAAGCAAACACCAACCAGTCAAGTTGGAAAAGTTAACTACTAGAAGCATTAAAACAACAAACTACGACACAATCTAAGGGCTTTACACAATGGGGACTCAAGTATATCCATATGGAAGGAGATTTCAGTTTCTTGCCTGCCTGTTTCATAAGGAGGGGATGTTCGACAGATGCCCTAATGCTGCAGAGGAGGCAGGGGAATGATCGCATTGGAATTAAATAGGACAAGGGATGTGGATAAACTTGAGGAGATATGCATGCACTATCGGGGGGTCGTAGAACACAAGTGAGTCAAGGTCCCTTGTCCTTGTCATCCTTTCTTTCTTTTTTCCTACTTCATCAAAAAATTTTGAGACAGAGTCTCACTTTATAACTCCGGCTAGCCTAGAACTCACTATATAGACCAGGCTGCCCTTGAACTCATTTAAGATCTCCCTGCCTCTCCCTCCCAAGTTCTGGGAACAAAAGGCATGTATACCATGCTTGATCTGTTCTTAGTCCCAATATTAAGAACTCCATACCTTGAGAAGTACGAAGGAAGAGGGGAGATGTTTGGGGGCATGCTAAATGCTAGGAAGAAAAAAAAAACACAACAAGACTTTACCTATAGGCTTCAGGCCACAAATGACTAGGTGGAGCGATAAAGTACACACATACACAGTGTTTACATCCTTCTCTCTCCTAGCTGTCAATCTCAGCGGCATAGGGATCGCATCCCTGTCAAGAACCCGGGACGCCGCGCACCACAGCAGTCGGTTCAGGGAGGAATGAACGGTTACTTACATTCTTTGATGAACAAATAAGTAAGTGTCAGCACAACAGTATGACCGCTGAAGAGGAAGTCTCCACACAGGATGTGTGAGCCCGTGATAGACAATCCACCGCCAGAAATCAGCCGGAGAATCCGTTGTATTTTTGCCTGAGAGTCTCCATTGAGCTGAGAAACAGAAGACACAGAGGGAAGTCGACAAGATGCTCAAAACCATGTTTCAGTGAGGGACGTCATCAGGCTCTGGTGCTTATCTCCTTTTTAAAAATTTTCCTTGTAGCATAGAAAGTCAAAAAATATTCATTCCAAGAGGAAACTCCTCAAACTAGGTTCTCCTCATTCTGTTGGTCGGGGTTTATTGACATGCTTTAAATTATTCACTGTGTTACTAATAATATGTTTTAGTGGTGTTGTGTCCTTGGGCAAAGCTTTTAAAAATATTAATAACCAATGACTTCACCACTATGTGCTAAAAAGCAGAGCAGAGCTACTTTGTTTCCTTTTGGCAGAAGGACGTGAGGATTTGGGGCCATTCCCATCTGACTAAGCTGTACACTGCAGCTATTAGCACCTTGTAGTAAGTGGGTAGCATCAGGTGAGCACGCAGCCCCATTAGCATCTGCTAGTAACACTGTTACAAGAAACTCACCTCATAATTGAAATAGGGTTGGAAGTGACAGACTAGAGATTCAAAGCTTTCAAAACTTCGACTGGGAAAGCATATCACAAGGAATTTTAGTTCTACACAGGAGTCAAGGGTACAGAAGCCTCTCTAAACCACAATGTTGTCATAAGAAACAGTGACAGGCTAGGGCAAGAGTGTCAGGCAGTAGTTAAAAAAAAATGTGTCTCCTATGAAAACTGAAGCACACAAGCAAGAGTAAGTTAGAATATGAGGCATGGGAACTTAGGAGAGAAAAGGAGGGCTGGACGGAGAGTTGCAGGGACTCCTAATACCGAAAAGGCAATATAGGCTGTCTGAGAATGGTACCTGGGAAGACATCACGTGGTGGTCTACCCGAAAGAGACACACAGAAGGACTGGTACTGAGTAGTCATTTATGACCTTGGGGACAGGTTTGTGACATGTCTTCAATGTACTCAGCTCTGCTCCTGCTGAGCTCTGGTCCGTGAGGTGTGGCAGTTCAGCCATACCAGTGGTTAGGGAGGCAGGTGGGGCAAACACCGTTATGTCTGGACACATGATTGTAACGGAGAGTGTACTCAGATGGGGAGAGCCTAAAGCAGATACAATACCATCCCACCCAGGGCGATAAGGGACCACACCCATCCAGAATCTTTGCCTAAAACATCTCCCTTGTGGGGACCAGAAAAATGTTGATTTAAAACATACTACTGACCTATCACAGAAAGCTATCTGGTTACTAAGAGACCTGGGTGAAAAGGCAAGCATATCACAATAAAGCGCTACATAGAAATAACTCAAAAACAGAATTAGTTAGTGAGGGATTGAAGGCTTCTAAGACATTTCCCTTTAATGTTTGCTTCAAGCATGCCTAGGTGGCAAAACCAAAATGAGTCCCCAGGATCAGACAGTCCTACTATGATCAAGGTAAGCATCTCTCACGTGCTTAAGGATTACTTGTAGGGTAGCAGGGTGGTGCTATTAGGAGATGGCTGTTAAGTGCCAGACAGGGTGGCCCAGCCTTTGATCCCAGCACTCATACCATGGAGGCAGAGGCAAGGCAGATCTCTATGAGTTTGAGGCTGACCTGTGGTGGTGGGGAGACAGAGATGGAGGAGAGATCAAGGACAGGTTAAGCTGTGGAACTTTATGGGAGCTGTTAGGCTATCTTTGGTGAACCTCTCTCTTCTTCCTGGCTCTCAGTGAGAACATTTGCTTTGACACTCATTCATGTTTTCTTCTCACAGGCCCGAAGGGTTGTGAAGCAGACCCTCCCAAAGTATGAGCTAAAGTTAGTTATCAAAGACATAATGTTAAAGTGGAAAAAAAATGAATAATCCAGTCTGTAAGACTGCCAAGCAACAGGTGACTGATCCCGCCTAGAAAGGGGCACCTGGAGTCAGGAGGGCATGTACCTGAGGATGCCAACAAATCACATGACTGACTTCAGGCCTCCTCAAAAAGGCATTCAGTCAACTATATCATATAAAGCACCATACCCTTGGCATCAAAGATACAAGTATTTGCTCTGTCAGCAGCCATCATCCTTTTCCTGTCATGAGACTGGTACCCAAACCACCCACAATGAGAAGAAATAAAAAGGTCATGCACGCTGCCCAAGTGCTGCATCCCCAGACTGAAAGGATGCATTCCCCTTCATTTCACCTCCACCCACCTGTCACAACTCCACTTCTCTGAAGGCAGGAACACTTAAAGTCATTAGTCTCTCTCTACTTGGGGTCAGATACCCTGAGGTCTAAATAAAGTGGGCTCCTAGGTCACACGTCATGTTCCCTCTTCTGTTCAGCAGTGTTAGTGCATGACAGCCCTATCCTCGCCCCATATACTGTTTGCTCTTAGAGGTCTCAGTTACAGTCAACTACAGCCTGAAGATACTAAGTGGGAAGCTTCCCCCCAAGAAATAGTTTAAAGTTTTCTTTCTGTTTTTAAGTTTCAACTAACTTTTATTATAATACATTAGTATTTCTCCTTATTTTTTCATTAGTTTTTTCAATTGTTTTACTGTGCCTAGTTTATAAATTTAATCAGACATACATATTTGATTACATACAATATGTACATACATATATACACAGAGATATATAGGGAAACTGTATACATAGTGTTCAGTGCTATCCGCAGGTTCAAACATCCACTGGGCATCTTGGGATGTGTTTCCTGTGGAAACAGGAGACGCTGCAAGTGGATTTCTGGTGGCCTTTGATTGAATACAGTTATTGAATAAAGAAACAACCATTTTTGCTTTCCTTTCCTGTTAGTTACGTTTATTTATTTGAATATGTCTGTGTGTGTGTGTGTGTGTGTGTGTGTGTGTGTGAGAGAGAGAGAGAGAGAGAGAGAGAGAGAGAGAGAGGAAGGGAGGGAGGGAGAGAAGGGAAAGAGAGAGGGGGAGATGGGGAGAATGGGGAAGAAAGAGAGAGGGGGAAAGAGGGAGGGAGGGAGGGGAAGAAAGGGAGGAAGGGAGAGAGAGAGAAGGGGAGAGAAGGAGAGAGAGAGAGGGAGAGAGAGGGAGCGCATATGCACATGCAGACATGGGGAGCTGGGAAGATAACCTATGGGTGTTGGTTCTCTCCTACCATTTGGGTCCTGTGTGTCCTGGGGATCAAACTCAGTTCGCTGGTCTTGACAGCAAATACCTTTACGTGTGCTAAGCTATACAACTGGCCCGCTCCGTTAACTTCTTATCCCTTAAATGCTACCACTGGTAATCCGGAGATGTCGGAATATACTTTGAAAATACTAAACAGAACTTCATGAGAAGAAGGAATGGAAAAGGAGGGAAATTGCAGGGCACGCCTGGGCAGGGAGGGAGGATAGTGAGGGAGGATAGTGAGCGCTGGGACTGGAGGATGACCTCAATGATTTTCCCTAGGCCTACTGCAGTCACCACACATCACACAACACTACGTCTCTTCATTTCCAGACATCAGTGTATGCAGCTGGCTGTCGGATGTAAAATCGAAGCTGCAGAAACTTAAGGACGCAGCATCAATCAAAACACAAAAATTGATAGCGTGTCCCCCCCCGACCCCATTCTTAAGGATTCCTCCAACTGTGACTCCCATGTGCTACTCCCCACAGAAATAAGTAGATACAGAGCAGTCCAAGGCAGCTGCAGAAACCTGGCCCTCACCACTGTGCTTCCATGAAGAGAAGTCCTTCGGCCCACTGCTAGACAATTTGCAGAGAGGGAGAGACCTTGGAACACTCAGCCCTAAATGGGATGTCTCCACCAACTCCCTCTCCTCAGGGCTCAGGGAACCATTCAGAGAAGGAGGCAGAAAGAGTGTAAGAGCCAGAGAGATGGAGGACACCAGGAGAACACGGTCTTCTGAACACAGCAGGACTGATGCACATACGAACTCACAGAGACGCTGCACGCACGGGACCTGCACCAGTCAGTGCCAGATTAGAGCTGAAAGGAGAAATGGACACAATCCCCTACCCTAACCTAGAAGCCACCTCTGACTGATAACCACTTGCAAATAAAGATTTAATCTCCTCCAGGAACAAACTACTCTTAAGGGTAGGCTACATGCCCAGCAGTAGACGGCCAATAGGAAAGGAACCAAATGGTATCTTTGGAGGTTTCCTATCTCATAATGTCCTGTTCAGGGTTAAATTCAGTCATCCATTCTCTCTCTCTCTCCTTCTCTCCCTCTCTCCCACTCTCGCTCTGTCTCCCCCACCCCCTACATCTCTTTCCTCCTGCATTCTCTTTGTGTATATATTATGGTTTCCTGTTTTGAGTGTTTATGGGATTCTTAAGTGTTCAAGCAAGTGGTTCTTGGTGTCTATATCTGTTTCTTGTGCCTTTTCTTGGGTTCTTTTGTTTGTTTTGTCCTATTCTGATGTGTCCGCATTTGTCTTATCATATTATATTTTTATTCCTTAGAAGCATGTTTGCTTTCTACTGAGACACAGAAAGGGGGTGGATATGGATGGGAGGGGAAGGGGGAGGAAATGCAAAGGGGTGAGGGAGGAGTTATATAAAAAGAAAGCCTATTATCATTATAGATGGTTATGAGCTACCATCTATAATGTGTGGCTGGGAATTGAACTCAGGGCCTCTGGAAGAGCAGTCAGTGCTCTTAACTTCTGAGCCATCTCTCCAGCCTGAAAACCTACTATCAATAAAAGATAAAAACCACATAATACACATGTATAAAATAAACATTCTGGCGGTAAATCAAAGCATTTGTGTGTGTGTGTGTGTGTGTGTGTCTGTCTGTCTGTCTGTGTCTGTGTGTCTGTGAGTGTCTGTAGCAAATCATAAGCAAAAGACTCAAGGAAACCGTGGGCTAAGACAGAACCTTGAGAGCCAAACTGCAAGAGGCCTGGACGCCACCGTGATAGTTCTGTGAGTGACAATAAGCTGTGGGAGTCGCTGGTTCCCAGCCAGGGACGTCCTCTCACGGTGAGAGGTTTCGGCATGCAGAGATCTGTCACTGCTCACTCTGAAGGATATTCCACAGCCTTGCCAAGGCAGGAAACAGGTAGCTCTCAGAGAGCTCTGTGGCCACAGATATCGAAGCAGCATGTGGAAGTAGCAGCTGGGCCAAATTTAGAATGCAGTTTGGACCCCTGCTTTCTATCACCACAGCTTCTTCAGCCCGACAGGGAGATGCATGTGTCTGTTTTACAGAACCAAGTTGCAGGCAACTGCAGCCTGCTTCTCAGGGGAAGGCCTGAGCAATGAACGAGGTGGATGATGAGTCAGGGAACCTCCGACAGGAGTGTCTGCCACATGGTTATCCCACAGAATGTTTACTGACACAGCTCTGGGAAACTGCAGCTCTTCCGTGAAGGGTGACCTTTAATCTTTGTTTCTATAATCAGTCGCCCTTCCCTGTTAACCTCATTCATTCCTAGGAAGGGTTTGCCCTCCTCTCTGCCGTGGCCACCTCACCACTGAACACATGGTAATAGCGTTCGGGAGTGAAGACTGAGACACACTTATTAAGCTTCTGAACTTTCATGTCTTAAATTAGTTTCAGTCCAAACCAGCCAGTGTTTAAATTCAATATGTACACCGTTTTAATTACAGACACAGACTGCTTTGATGGCTTTAGGAAATAACTGCCTTCCCAAACCACACCTATGTTTGGTAAGGGAGATGGCTGGCTGGCTTCTCCAGAACCACTCTGTCTTCCTTCCCTCGACATCTGCTCAGTGTTCAGTGAAGTCTGATGCTAGCCCTCCTTCCCTTGTCCAGAAAGCACATGATCTGTAAGTTTCCGTTTCATAAACCAGAGTGCACGGGGGTCTGAGGTAAAGAATGGCCCTCCTGTGACTGGATGCTATGTGAGGAAACTGTCACTTCATTTCAGACAGCTTCATCAGCAGCCAAAGGCTACGTCTTTCCAGTGGGTGATCGTCTGGAGTTCTCTTTGACTTTTCTCTTTCAAGCTCTATTAGTGTGTCCTGCCAATCTAGCCAGCAACATGCGTCCTGAATTCAAAAGCATCAATTCCACAATCATGACCATCAGGGTTCACTTCTTCAATGGCGGTGAGGACCTTTGCAGCCTGTGGCCAGCTCTGCTGACCCTCCTGCTACCTGCTGCTGCTTGACCCCAGTGCAGATAAATTGTTCTCCTGGCCTGCAGTTCTCACCCCTTCCATGGGGCTGACTCTCTCTTGCCCAAGCATTCTTTTAAAACCTCTTTCCCTGACCTTTCTATAGAAAGGTTCCTATTGTTTTCCTCTGAGAATCACCCGAATCACCATCGCGTGACACATTATGAATTTATTTATTATTTGCTGTTCCTTGAAAAGAATCTCAGGGGAGGGCCTGTGCTTTGTTCGCTATGGTGGGCTGGACATAGGTACAATCCTTACAGAATGAATGATGATATATACATACATGTCTGTGTGTATATCTATGTACATCTACAGCAACTTAGAGAATCCGCTAGGTTGCAGCCAATACCCATGACAGCATATGGAAGACTGTGTGATGAACTGGGTGCTAGGAATTGCGTGCTTGGAATTGCTTTCTTGATCGCTCTCTGTGAGACCCAGAGACTTACCTTTGGAGCACACTGGAAGTGCATTCCGGGCACAGGTAACGTAGTGACATACATAGTTATACAGCGATATAGGTATAAGGTTCCCATGATAAAGAAGAATCTTCGACCCACTATTGACCTAAAGAAAACACAGGGATGGAGGGAAACAAGTTTACCAGTTGTCTATCTTGTTATTATTATTTATTTGGGGAGGGAGGAGGGAGCAGGGTCTCTCTAGTCCAGGCTAGCCTGGATCACACTACGTTCTCAAACTCATGATCTTCTGGCCTCAGCTTCCTGAGTGGTGGGATTACAGGTGTAAGCTATCACCCCTGGATCCCATGTACCCATAATACAATATAAGTCAATATTTAATAAAAAAAAAAAGTAGTATATGCAGTGGAATTAACAAATCCACCTCAGTTTACATATTAAGACCTGTGAGTTACCTATCCCATAATTCCACAGTAAGACTGGAATCCCATCTCCAAAAAAAGATTTACAAGCTTAAGTACAACTAAGTGATTTGGGGCTGAAAGGGACTAAAGATGCAGGGACAGGGTAAACGTAAGAAGATGAAGAGCCTGCACAGTCTCCTCTCCTAATCAAGTATCTCTCTTGGCCAGAGAATTCAATGAGCTGTTCCCTGTCTTCAGTCAGCTTGGCGATTAGCAGAGCCCTCGAGAGAACGCATCAGAGGAGTAAGCAAGCCGTGGCCATGGAGGAATAGCGTAATGAATCAGGTGACGTTACATAATTGGATACACGGGGAGACGGGACACCTCATTAAAGCCTCGTTATGTAAGCAAGATTTTAATTGGGACCATGCAGAGGTAGTCAGTCTGACAACTCAGGCATGAGCTGTTTCCTCCGACTGCATAGGCTTCCGAGGAACTGAATTTTGAACATGTCCAAAGTAACTACAGCTTGATTGATCGGCTATTATCTTATTCACTATTGATTTTTAAATGGCAAAGGAAAATAAAAGGGAGAGGATGGGTTAGTGCTGTCTGCCTTCCACCGAACAAGATTGCACTATTATTTATTGAAGCATTATTAAAGGGTTGTTTATAATAACCAAGAAATGGAAACAGCCTAAGTGCCCACAAGCGGATGAATAGTGAAGATGTTGTGAGTCTGTATGATATAACATGATCCAGACATGAAAAAGAGTGCAATCTTGTCATTGGTGACATATTGGACGGAGCTTGAGATCACCATGCTAAGGAAGGCAGTCACAGAGAAGCAAGCACAGAGTGATCCCAGCCCTAAGCCAGAATGATAAAGGTTGGTCTCAAAGAAGATGAACACAGACTAGAGTTTGCCAGGGACTGGGGTGACCCTGTGTGTTAGAGGGGGGAGGGTACAAGGAAAGTTTGATCAACATGTGCTAAGTCACAGTTAGGAACAAGACATGGTACTGAGATGGTCCAGGTACGTAGACGGCTACTGTTAACAATGCACTGTATATCTCAAGAATACATTTGAAGGACTGTAGATGCTTCACCCACCATAAGGAAAGTGGTGAGTAGGCTGGAGAGATTGCTCAGTGGTTAAGGTCACTGGGTGCTCTTCCAAGTACCACAGGTTTGATTCCCAGTACCCACATGGCAGCTCACAACTAGCTATAACTGAAGTTCCAGGGGATCCCATGGATTTTGAGGGCATCAGGCATGTACAGATATACAGGCAGGCAAATAACCCATATATAAAAAGTAACATACAAACTTTAAATTACTTTTTAAAAAGAAATGTGCATGTTTAACTTGATTTGAACATCATATGATAAACACTTATATGACTGTACATATATAACACCTCATTAAGGAATCCATTTTTGTATGTTTTATGTACCAGCTAAAAATTAAAAGGCCTGGGTATGTGGCTTAGGGGCTGGAATATTTGCCTTAGACACAAAGTCCTTGATTCGATTTCTTATATTACATAAGCCAACACCTAGCATTTGGGATACGGAAGCAGGAGGACTGAGAGTTTAAGGTCAACACTAGCTACATAATAAATTTTAAGGCCAGTCTCTATTTCAAAATTAAAATAAAATTTAATATAATTTAAATGGAAAACAAAAGAGATGAGTCAAGAAATAAAGGTAAAAAGTCCTTTCACTGTACAGTTTTTATGAAGACAGCGAGCTGACCATGAGGCTCGAAGCTCTCCTGAATCTTCATTCGGCCTAGGCCTGTTGTTCTCAGAAGCTGACGGAGCCCACTGACCTCCAAACCCAAGGGCTTTGCCCACAGCATGACTACCTTGTGGGTACGTTTGTGGGTAGAAAGGATCTGTGGCCTCTCAGTTTCAGCTCTCGGTGACAGCCCTCTTTCTGTGGTTATGTCTCTAAGTGCCGGCTCTGAGAGTGGGGTTTAGTGAGGATGCCTTACCTATCCCCCAGTTGCTCGTTTTAACTTCTCTAGAACATAAAGTACAGTCATTCCACGGGCTTCTCCCCCTCACAGTTCTCAAAGTTTCCAAGCCACCACTGACCAGAAGACTCTTGAGTAACAGGGAGTCTCAGAGATGAGGAGATATTTTAAGTTTTCTCCAAGAGACTGGTTCTCACACAGACCAAGGTCAAATTCAAGTAACTCTTAGGACTTCTAATTAAAGTATGTACAAATATCTATTTTAGTTCTCTGCCACCAACAGCTATTTCAGAAACATTCTAGGGTTCCAGGTGAGGGAGGGAAGAGACGAGTGACAGAGACAGCTAGACAGAAGTGCCTGTTTACTACATCTGTGGTCACCTAGCTTTGTCCTTTAGTACAGAAGGGACAGGCAGTCAGCAGTGCTGGCTGCTCTTCCTTGGTTAAGTGAAAGCAATTCGCTCTGAGATTCAACCCCAGGCACCACAGGAGTGCTGCTCTGAAGTGTGTCCCATGATATCAGACAACGAGAAGAAGGAAGGAGATATCATTATGTCGAATATATTCATTCCAGTGTCCTGTGCCCAGAGCAGAAAATTAACTTAGGTGAAACATTCACTCTACAATCTTACTTAGAAAAAGAAATGCTCGGGGTCTGTTTTCCCTCATAGCTTCTGAAAGAGAGAGAGACTGGAGAGTTGCCGCCATGATAGAGGGCTTGCCTGGCATGCATGAGGTCCTGGGTATCAGCACCAAGAAGGAAAGGATGGATGGACTGAGAGAGGCTGGGAGGGGCTAGGAGTTCTTACTTGGATAGGGTATTGAAAGCAAGGTCATGAGAATTATCCCACCAGTTACCAAAATACAAGATCCAAACCGACTTCCAAAATGAAACGGCAAATCAGTGCTGTCCGCGATCTCAGTAGTGGCCACAAAGCACATGGCCTACATATGTAAGTGCTTGAGTGATTCTTTTTCAATAGACATTTTCTTTTTAAATTGGCATGTAGTAATTGCACATAATGTACGGTGTGAAATTTCAGCAGCAGTGTATAATGATCAGAGCACAGTAGGGCATAGTTTTTCCATTGTTCCTTTCTTTAATTTTATTTTTCCTTGTGTGCTGGGGACTGAACCCAGGGTTTCACGCATGAGAATCAAGCACTGTTCCTACTGAACTACATATATCCCCAGCCCATGACCACGAGTTTTTGTTGTGGGAATTATTAAAAAATGGACCGACAAGCTCCTGCCACAAGTTTTGACATGGTAAACTTGAGATGGCAACAGAAAGTCAGTTATAACAGCTAGATCTCACATAAACCAAGATGAAGAAAACTCTACTGTAGAATGGAATCCAGTTGCACACTAGACTATAGATCTCTTCACGTGAATGTGACTCTGAAGTCTTTACACACAAAGTGAAGGAGAAATGCACAGCCCTCGCCAGCCCTGCCATGTTTATGGTCAACAGATACATTCTTGCTTTTAGCATAAAGAAAGTTATAACTGGTATGTGCAGAAGCAATTCATCTCTACTAAGTAAAAGGCAATTGGTAGCTCTGCCATTTACTCAAATATACTGAAGAAACATTGCGAGAGTCACTATAAGAAAATTGCCTATGGATGGCTTCGGTTTGCCATGCAAATTTAGAAAACCGCAGGGTTCCATTTGGGGAAGGCTTTGGGAAAAGCAGGCTGAATTCTCATTACAAAGCAACAGCCAGCCTGACTCTCTTCTAAAAGTGATCTTGTGGCACTGACTCTGAACTCTACTTGACGCTGAATTTCTACTTGAAGCTGTCTCGAGGGAGCTTCCACGCTTCATGTATTTCTTTAAAGCCCCAGATTGTGGGTATTTTTGCTCAATCTTGTATTTGGGGATTTAATCTGTGGGACCCAGTAGAAAGCAAACACCTAAATGACAAATGAGGGGACAAGGGGAACTGAGTGGCCTCTAATTTTGTGGACCAGAAGTCAGAATTCACACCGAGAAGCAGAATTTTCCAAGCCAGACGTACGTCCAACTTTGGCTTATCCTCAAGGTGTGAAGCCTGGCTTTCTGCTTCTCAGTCGGTACTGTTCTTATAACAGGCTGGGACATGCAGGGGCTGGACTACTGAGCCATGTCCACTTCCTTTGCAGTGCCAAGAAGAAAGCAGGGAGGACAAGTTTACTTTAGAAATTGAAAACCCAAACCACCGAAACCCAGCTCCAAATTCAGCTTCTTCAACAAACACTTGTTACTTTATGCCTGGCAAGAAAAGGATGAGAAAGGAAAGAAAACTTAAGAACTTTTAAACAGATATAAACTCAAAGCAGGCTGTTGACAGCAGACCAATCATTCCATAATAAATTAAAACTACTTTCTACTGCACTTGCCAACACACTGGACCTCTCCTAGTTTCTTTTTCTTTTTTTCTCTTTCTTTCTTTCTTTCTTTCCTTCCTTCCTTCCTTCCTTCCTTCCTTTCCTTCCTTCCTTCCTTCCTTCCCCCCTCTCTCTTTCTTTCTTTGTCTCTCTTTCTTTGTCTCTCTTTCTTTCTTTCTTTCTTTCTTTCTTTCTTTCTTTCTTTCTTTCT
>NW_021621323.1:10360690-10419055 GCF_004785775.1 Grammomys surdaster | reverse complement strand
TCTTTCTTTCTTTCTTTCTTTCTTTCTTTCTTTCTTTCTTTCTTTCTTTCTTTCTTCCTTTCCCTCCCTCCCCCCCCTTTCTTTTTGAGACACTATGTAGCTATGGCTGTCTTGAACTCTCTATGTAGACCAGGCTCGCCTCAAATTCACAGAGATCCTTCTACCTTCACCTCCCAAGTGCTGGGATTAAAGGCATTTCCAGGCATCTTGATTTAGGCTATGGGACCACACCACTGGAAGCCAGGCATTGTACTTTAAATTGATAAACTGAGTCACCCTCCAGGGGACTGCTGCAGCCTTCTGCTCTCACACACGCTCACTCAATGCAATGCTGATGGAACAGTGGCTGCATTTATTCAACTCTGTCCGTCTACCCTTCCTTTCCTCAGATGCCTAGGTATAACTACATGCATGAGAAAATGGAGAAAGCTGATTTTAAAGACACATCATCTCTTTTCAAAACAAACCCCAACCCAAATACCTTATCAGTCAATACTCACTTGTATCTCAGAAAGAGCCACTGGGTGATCCATAACCCAACTAGTACCATCCCGTTTATTTCTGATACAGAAAATGCCCATTTGACCCGGCTGACGTAATCAAAAAACTTGTCTGGGAGTGGAGGACTGAGCTCCTTGGGAGGGACCCTCTCATGCACAACGGTGATCATGACTGTTGTCAGGATAAGGTTGAAGAGAGCGTACACAAAGGCAATGCCTGTTTTCCACCACTCCAGGGGAAATTTGTTCCGAGAGTCGTTGGGCATGGAAATCTGGATGTAGTCCGGGTATTTTTTGGCACCCTTTCGTAACCCGTTGGATAAGGTCTTGGGTTTACCCTTGCCATTTTTGCCCTCTTCCTCTACAGCTTCAGTGGGGCTTGTGTAAGTGTTGGTAGACTCGTTGGCTTGACTTTCCAAATGACCTTCAAGTTTTGCTGTCTCTATGATATCCATTGTCCGTCAACCTTCAGAGCTAAAGGAGGTGGTAAGGTTCTTGGTTTCTGTGGGGACTTCTCTCTTTTAAATCCTTCTACTTGCAAGATCAACATGGACCCTTAGGATTGATTATGTGTGCTGATACGAATCGTAGATGGTGGCCTTCTGGTTCCTAGTCCTTCCATACAACAATCTGCTGTGTAGTCACCACCAGGAAGCTGGTTTTCTTTCCCACTGAAGGTGTTATTGTTCCTTCTATGAACGAGATAAAAGGAGGTCAGAAATGGCTTGTCTAATGACCAACCATGAAATATAAACATTCTCAAGGTAAGGAAACCAATATCAAAGGTGCCTGCCTTACAAACGTGTCCCCAGAACACAGTCAAGGTTGCTGAGGTTGAATTTATTTATAAGGTACTAGATTGTTTAATCTTGGAATGTTTGTCTCTCTTTGAGCTGATGTCAGCATGGATAAGAATATCTTAACAATCGATTACCAGTCAATCCCTTCCAATAAAGCCAGAACTTAACATTTCAGATACTTTACAAGTTGCTAACCATGAAGTCATAGAACACCAGAACCTGCCTGGAGACAGCACTGCTCCTTCCTGATACTGGTGGCTCTTTTCTAAGAAAAAGGAACAAATAGCAGGGCATGGTAGCTCACACTTCTAATGACAGCATTCAAGAGACTGAGGCTGGAGGACTACTGTGACTTTAAAGCCACCCTGAACTATATAGTAAGTTCCAGGTTTAGCCCAAGCTAAAGTATGTGAGACTCGGGAATATAAAATAAAAAGGTTAAAGAATTGAAAACTACTGAATTGTGACTGTTTGCATTTTCCAGAACAGTCTGGTTTCTAACTTTCTACTTAAAAACAGATGATCCCTTTAGCAGCTACTTTTATGAATAGACTGCAAAGCCACGCATTTATTCAACATATTAAAGTTATTTAAAATAACACCACCACAGTTTACCCCTTTATATCCAGAGACACATACTAGATACAAAGTCACAACCTTCAAACTACCGGAGCCTTTGCTGTGTCTCATTTGGAAAAGAGTTAGAAGTAGTCTTGGGATAACCTCCTAAAATTGCCACAGGAATCTTGATACAATCATTGAACATTTCTACCAAACAGAAGTTTTCAAGAAGGGGGTCCCACTTGGAGTGCTTACCTACCGTGGCTGAGGACAGGCTCCAAGGAGCAGACACTTCCTACTGCCCTGAGGAAAGCCGGCAACTCTTATACTTGTTCGCACTATGGCCCAGCTGTTCCCAATTGAGGAAAGCAGCATTTAGTCAGGCCACCAGCCCAGCCACCTGAGGAGTTTTGAAACCTTGTAATTAGTCTCCGCCCTGAGCACACTGTACAACTTTAGCATGTTTCTCTCAGTTTTAAAAGGCCTCCTTTTCGGGGTAAATATGGTTAAATTTAATTTAGTGACAGCTAATCCTTTATTTGATGGGTAAAATAAAAGAAAATGTATGTGGTACAGCTAATATATCCAGCTAGTTCCTTGAAACAACTATGGTAGTAAGCAGATCAACTACAGAAATGTATTGTACATTTATTTCAACACTTAGGAATTTAGGGGCAGATTAAAAACAACACAGGGACTAGGGAGATGGCTCAGTCAGTAAAATGCCTGCTGTCCAAGCATAGGGACCTGAGTTTGGATCCCGAGAACCCACTTTACAATCCAGGCAAGGTGGCGCACGCCTGTAACTCCAGTGTGTGTGTGGGAGTAGGGTGGTGGCTGCAGAAAGGTGATCCCTCAGGCTCACTGGAAGCTAGCCTAGCTGAGTTAGGGAGATGCAGATGAATAGCCATGTCTCAAAAAGTAAGGTGCACAATGTCTAAGGAAGACATCTGATGTTGCACTCTGGCCTATACCAGCATGAGTATGTGTGAGAATGCAATCTCGTGTGTGTGTGTGTGTGTGTGTGTCTAAAAGCACCTAGTTTAGTTGAAGAGGCAGAGCCACAAGGCTGCAGGAGACAAAAAAAAAAAAGAATCCATATTGTGAAAGAAAAGAGCTGAGATGACCTGGCTACTAGATAAAAGGTTAGGTTTATTTGTGTGATCTGACAAGAAGCATCCACTTGCAAACATAGCCCACTCTTGGGAGAGAAAAGCTATCGGGGAAGTTGACTGGTTAAAAGAAAGGATCCGCACAGAATAAGTAGCCTTGAGGGAGTCACCCACTTCCAACAGCTCACCTTCCTCTTGTCCCTGTGAAAATCTCCCCAAGTACCAAGACACTAGAGGGAGTGAGGAAGCCAGAGCTCCTCCAGCCTGACCAGCGTTCTCTTCAGTGCCTCAGAAAAGGCCATGGGAAGAATAAAATTCCTGAGGGGGAGCCTCAGGAGGATGATTCCAACAGCAACCCTCTCCACCATGGACTCTTCCTTCCAAGGAAGATACCCAGGCCCTCAAGCAGCGATGGCTGGTTTCTACCCACTCCAACCTAGTTGGCTGAACGTATCGAATACTCCACTCCACATGTGCTCTTAGCCTGGTGTTCGTGCATACAAGAAGCTTCATCACTGGACAGACAGGCAGCCTTTGTAAGGTAGTCGTCTAGTTCTAGAACATAGAACGTTGACAAGAAAATCCAATCACTCTTTTCCCCCAAGAGGAAGATCTTCAGCACCTACCTATCTCTGGGGACTACTAAGAACTTGACTGAAATAATGATCGTGCAGAGGGTGAACCCTTGGGAGGAACTAGAGGAGCCATTCTGTGAGCCCAGTGTCCATGGATTGTCATTAGCAGTGGAATTGATATTTTCCTTGGGATTTCATTAAGGTTAAATACACACTGTATTCGTCTGTGTTATCCAACCTCCAGACTCAGTGTTCACTGTGAAGACAATGACTATGCCATGCTCATCCTTATAATTATCCCTTCCTAGCCTTGCCTGAGAAAATGACAAAAGCCACCGTGGTTCCTCTTTGGCTGGAAATCCTAATTAGTTCACCTGCTTGGGTTACCACTCCAGGCCACAAACCAGTGCCAAGCTCTCTGAGCGCCATTTAACCTAGATAACACTGAGACAGTTTAAGGTCTTCACAAACCCATCTAATGCCCTTGTGAAAGCAAATAGAAGATGCCGAGGTCTGTTTTTAGTATAGTGGCATGATTCCATTGGTTTTTAAACTACCTTGTGGTTAGCTTAGTCTGCTTTCTTATAGAACCCAGGGCCACCAGATCGGGAGTGACACTACCCACATGGGCTGGGCCCTCCCCTACCAATCACTATTAAGAAAATCCCCTACAGGCTTGCCCATGGCCAATCTGATGGAGGCATTTTCTCAACTGAGGGTCCCTCCTCTGTGATGACTTTAGCTTGTGTCAAGTTGGCAGAACGCTATCCAGCACACCAAGACAAGTGAATAGTTGAGAAGTTAACAAAAAGCACAAAACATGCACATGTGAAACCAGATTTCTCATGCACATAGCATTCAACTGGGAGATCTATTTACAAACTAAATACTCATGCATCTTTATGACAGAATCTATAATATAATCAGATTTGAAAATCTAATATAAATATGCTCACTACCTGACCACAAGCTATTGGATTTGTACCCCACCCTCACATCAAAGGACAAAATTATCATCAAAATCCAATAATTGAAAGAAGCTATTTGGGAGGTACATAGAAGGGTAAATAAATTTAGAGTTAGGCTGGGATTCTACCTCTGAGAGGCATCATCAAGTATATGCTAATATTCCAAAATAAAAAAAAATTCCCAAATCCAAACAGGAAAAAAAAAAAAAGATTTGCTTTGATTAATAACGTGTGTGCTACATGTGTGCAGGTATCTGGAGAGGCCAGAAGAGGGCGCCAGATCCCCTGCAGCTAGAGTTACAAGCAGTTCCGAGCGCTCAATGCCAGTCGTCCTTGAAGGCAGCAAGCATCCTGAAAGGCTGAACCATCTGTCTCTCTCTCCACCCTTACACCCCCTGGCCCATTAGAAACCTTTCTGATCCTAGGCACTTAGGATAAGGAAGATCAAATGTGTTTAATAACTGTTAGGTTACAAAAGAGATACACAGTTACTAAAATAATACAGCTTACAGCTAAGTGGGACTTCAACCTGGACAAGACAGCAGAGTGTCAACAATTCCGAGTAGGAGGTTCAGTAAACAAACTGAAAAAGGGGGCATGGGCTACAGAGTCAGGGTCGCAAGCTAAGGTAGGCGTCTGGAAGACCACTCACTCTCAAGAGCCTCCTTCGGCAGGACTGACGGGAAGCTAGTTGAACACATTCGTAGAGGTGATGCGGCATCCAGTCCAAGATTGAGAAAGGCTGTGCATTAGACTTGTAAATCTGCCCTTCCACGCAGGTGACTCCTTTATGATAAGGTATATTAACTGTGTAAATACAGCTTTAAGAATACCTATCTAAGTTTATGTGTGAGCTTTAATGTTTAAAAGAATTTAATCTGTTAAAGATAGATGCTAAACCTCAGAGAAAATATTATCCTACTTGAACAAACTGAAATTACAAACAGATGCTCATATCGAGCTTCATGGGCAGGAAGAGCCACAGCTTACAATTAGATCTTAGGGAACTGAAACAAATAAATATCTACTGAGGTAGTAATAGACCCCAAAGCTTGGTCAAACTTGACAAAAGAAAACTCACTAGTCACCAGAAAGCCATTACAGAAACAGGTACAGTAAAACAGCTAGAAAATACAATGGTTCCAAGCAAATGTTACTTGAGAGCCAGGCACTTTGTTGGTGCCTGTTTTAATCCCTTGCAGCTACCCTTGGAAATACTGTAAGCTCAATAATAATAATAAAAAAAGGCAAAGCAAGTTACTCAAGGTCAGATAGGAAACAGCAAATCTTACTTTTACGTCAGGACTCTGACCTCAGGAGGTTTCTGTTCTTAATGGCACACAACTGACTCCAGGATATGACATTGCGATACAGTCAATGCAAAGACCAAGAAACAATTAAGAGGTTTTGTTTTGTTTTAAGAAAGAGACATAGACCCATAGGAAAGTTCTCTAAATAGCAAATATCAGCATAGAGCCTAGGTATGGAACTGAAGGGTAGATCCTCAGCACTTGGGAGACCCTAGGATCAATCCTCAGCATTAGAAAACAACACACACACACACATACACGTACACACACACACACCAGTACACACACACACCACACACATATACATACCACACCACACACACACACCCACACACACCACACACCATACACACACACACACACACCACACACCATACACACACACACACACCACACACCACACACACCACACACACACACACCCACACACACACCACACACCATACACACACACACACACACACACACACCAGTAGATACACCTAAGTATGAATGTTAATGTGTAAGTTTGTCCCTCTTTTCGGGAGAGCAAAAGGAGGTTGCTAACAGCTTGCCTATCATCTATATTCACCACATTAATTAAGGTCGGTATCATTAATAAATCACTGTGGTAAATCTATCACATGGCAGATTATTCTATGTCAACAGGATCCAGGGGGACAGAAGATTTCCTGACTTGAAGCTTTTCTAAGAGGATGTCTTGACATCGAGCTCCGTGTCCCTGCGAAACTCCTGAAGAATAACACAGCGCTCACAGCGGCAATGGCGCTTCATGAGGGACAATGTGTTCCACTTCAGAAGCAACTACAATATTTTATTTTAAGGCTGGGCGATGTATGCCTTGCCTCAAATGCGTGATGCCATGGGGTGGGTTCCCCAGCACTTCCTAGACTGGGCTTGGTGACACACATGTATAATCCCAGTGCTTGGGAGGTGGCCTCGGGCTAGCTGGGCACACAAGGTTATTCTCAGCTACATAACAAGTTCAAAGCCAGCATGGGATGCTTGAGACGCTATCTCAAAATAAAAGTGTGTTTGTTTGTTTGTTTGTTTGTTTGTTTGTTTGTTTTGGTTTTGAGACAGGGTTTCTCTGTGTAGCCCTGGCTGTCCTGGAACTCACTCTGTAAATCAGGTTGGCCTCAAACTCAGAAATCCTCCTGTCTCTGCCTCCCAATCCTCCTGTCTCTGCCTCCCAAGTGCTGGGATTAAAGGCGTGCAACACCACCGCCCTGGGAAAGTTTTTTATTATTTTGTCAACATGCTCCTGAAAATTCTAAAGATAACCAGCCAGTGGCTTATTGAAAACTATCATGTGTTTTTAGAATGATTTGTCAACAAGCATAACCTGTCAAACATCCTGCCAGACCTAAAGTTGTCTTAGTATTTTTGTGTTTCAAACAAGGTCTCTCCATATATCTCACTCACACTTGTCTGGAACTCCATACGTAGCCCAGGCTAAGCTTGAACCAGTGGTATTCTTGGCTTAGACTCCTGTGTGCTGGAACTTCAGGCCTGCGCCACCACCTCCAGCTTAGATCCTAAGTTTTGGACAGCCATAAGGTCCTACATATTTTCAACAGAACAGAATTCCAATTAGAAAAGTTGGCTCATAAAGTATCCTGTGACACTTTGTTTTGTAACTACCTTGTAAAAATATTTTTAATGTAAAAACAAATAACTCAAAAGCCAATTTCAATCAATTCTATCTGCCTATATTAACATGGGTAAAATGCATGGTAGAGGTGAGATGTTTTTCCTTCTGGTGCAGACATTTTAAGGTGAATGGGTTATTTCAGTCTGTACTTAGTTGATACGAGAGAAAGAGAATTAGTTGCCATCAGTAGAGACGGGAACTAATCTGTTTATCTGGGATCATAGGCCGGCCTGGAGAAAGGCTGCATGTAGTTTCGGAGTTTCTCTCTGAGGCAATAGACATGTTCTGAAACTAGACATTGATGGTCCTTGCACAATTTTCTAGTTTACTAAAAATCATTAAACTTACACTTAAGGAATTTTATGGTACTGAGCCGAAACACAACCTGCCCGTTAAAAACCGATCTAGCCTACAGGACTAAACTTTTCCTAAAAAAAAAAAACAAAAAAAAACAGAAAACCGAGGAATATTCCACACTCTGACTTCCTGGCTTTTGTATCCCTTTACAGTGCCAGACTGAACAGCTGGGCATTTTGTTAACAGTGATAAAGAAAGATCACACATTTCTAAGTTTTCCACAGACCAAACCAAAAAACTAGCTAATGAAAAGCAAACCTCTTAACTAAAATTATGTAGTCTGTCTTCTCCCAGCCCCACAAAGCAGTATGAAGTGACTCAGGAAAGATGGGCTTTCCAACAGAACTGATCAAAAGTCACTCTGTGTCACCAAGCTTTTATCATCATCGCCGCCACCACCACCACCACCACCACCACCACCACCACCACCATCACCACCACCACCACCATCACCACCACCACCACCACCACCGTCATCATCATCGTCATTTCTGCTGTCATGCTGGCTGACCCTGGGATCCTCCCATACCAGCAGAGCACTCTACCACTGAGGCACACTCCACGCAGCACGAATAAGATTAGGGACAAGTAAATCATGTTCTCACCAAAAACTGGTTACTTTAATGGCTGAAGTGAGTACTTACCCAGAGCTAAGATTTGCTGTGCAAGTTTGAAAATAATAACTCACAGTATGAGGAGTGTTTTATAGAAAGGGACCATCTGTGGTGGGAGACAGGGGGGACTGACGGAGCCACTGTTCCTGCTTAGTAAACGGCACTGTGACCTCACTTCATTGAGATCTGACTTGTAGAGCATTCTGTGGGATATTTTCAAGTTGGATGTCTTTTTGTAGACTATTTTCTGGCGATCTATTGCTACTGGTGACTGGATTGTTCTGTCTACTGTCTCTGATTCTAACGTGTGTCATAAAGAGAACTAACTGTTTTTGGAATTGTGAGGGTGACACTGTAGCAGAAGAATCTTTTTTAAAAAAAAGATGTGTGTGTGTGTGTGTGTGGCAGAAGAATCTTTATTAAAAAGATATATTAGTGTGTGCATGTGTGTATGTGTGTGTGTGCATGTGTGCATGTGTGTGTGTGCATATGTGCATGTGTGTGTGCATGTGTGTATGTGTGTGAGTGTGTGTGTATAGTCAGATGCCTTGGAGCAGGAATTATAGGAAGCTGTGAGCTAAGAACCAAGCTTCAGCCAGAAGCATCATCTTGATGGGAAGGGAAGACACAGAGGAGGACCATTTAACAAGTCCTGGTACAGCAGGAAGCGCCTAGTGAGTGAGTGATGAGTGGACGGGAGGGAGGATAGGTGAGTGATGGGAGGACAGGGAGGGCAGACAGAGAGGCTGGATAGGTGAGTGGGTGATGGATAGGCTCGTAGATTCAACAAATCAGAACCTGGGTAACCTAATCTCTAATTTTGTCAATGAATAAATATTGTACAGTGCAAATATTTGTTCCATATGTTCTTTAGATGTAACTGGCATTACTTGTCCCACAGTCATTGGTCAAACCATAGTATTCAGTACTTGTGTAGTTAGAAATAGCGGAGCAGGGTGGGAGCTGTACCAGCAAGGGTAGCTCTAACAGCCAACGGAACCACAGGGGTAATCAGCTGCTCATACAATCCCAGCTTTCCTTATACTTCAAGGACTTATACACCTAGAAATTGATGCCTTTAGGTTTTAATATTTAATATTCTGTAAGAATAAATAGGTAAAAATTTACCTATTAAAGTGGGAGGTTTGTGGAAAGTATGGTTTTAAATCGTATTTAATATTTAAGTCACATATTAGGGCTAATGCTTTTTCCTAAGAACAGTAGCTGGTCCAAGAAGGAAGCGAAGCAGAAGCTTAAACATTATATAATGCAAACATTCTAAATGACAGGACCTCATTCCAGGCAAGTCAGGGTTGTCATCCGAGGGGAATATACACTTTCTGGTCAGCAGCAAAAAAGCATTAGACCTGGAAACATAATTTTATTATAAGAAAATCAGCAGAAAAAAAAAGAAACAAATGGATCAGCTCCTTTCAAATAACTTTAAAATTTTCTACTTTAAAATATAATTTCTTTTTTTATGCCTTTCAGAGTACTGCCTGCTGACTCCTCTCTCCACCCCTTGGTATGTGTCACACTACTGCAAAACGGCCACACAGGACAGTATAAGGACGCTGTTGAAAGATGTGTTAGAATAACCTCTCGAAGGAGGGGAAGGAGATGGTGGTGTTGCCTGCAGGTTGTACAGGAACTCAAACATGCAGCTTGCTTGATTTACCACTGTGCTAGGCAGGGTAGGCTTTGAGGTGACTTGGCTGCCCTCTGAGTCGGCCATGCTGACATAAGGAACCCCAACTTCAAGTCCTTGAGACTTGAAGGGAAAGGTTTCTTCAGGATGTCATTGGTGCCCAGTCTGGGGTGAATGGCTATCTGTTTATGTTTCCCCAGGAAAAGTCACACAACAGTAAGGTGTGATTCTCATGAGGAGACAAGTACTTAGGAAACAAACGAGACCGTGGAAGATCCAGGAAGGATGGAACATCTTACATATATAAATATACACTATAAGTAGTATGTGAGCTTAATATATATATTTGATTTTAGCTATCCCCTCTCAAAGAATAACTATTTCTTAGAAGTACTAACCTTCCAATCTGGGTTTCAGACATTAATTTCTTCGAGTGACTTAATAACAATTGATTATCTGTTTTCCCCAAATTAGGGTCCTAGGTTTCCCAACCTAATTCAATTTTCCACTAAAAAAAAGGACATATTAAAGGAAAAGAACAGAGACTAACAGTAGAGATTAAAATTAGTCAAGGCATTAAATCTCAAATAAGACAGAACGCTATTTAAACAGTTTTAGTAAATACAAGCGACAGTGTACTGGCTGGTTTTGTGTGTCAACTTGACACAAGTTAGAGTCATCAGAGAGGAAGGAGCCTCAGTTGAGAAAATGCCTCCAAGAGATCCAGCTGGTAGGCATTTTCTCAATTAGTGATCAATGGGGGGGTCCAAACCATGGTGGGTGGTGCCATCCCTGGGCTGGGTTCTATAAGAGCAGGCAGAGCAAGCCATATGAAGTAGGCCAGAAAGCACTGCTCCTCTGTGGCCTCTGCATCAGCTCCTGCCTCCAGGTTCTAGTTCTGCTTGAGTTCCTGTCCTGACTTCCTTCAATGATGGATGATGATCTGGAAGTCTAAGCCAAATAAACCCTTTCCTTCCCAGGTTGCTTTCGCTCATGGTGTTTCATCACATCAACAGTAACCCAAACTAAGACAATTCTCATCTAACATTTTATGTTATTTAAAACATTTTTTAAAGAAGTATTTTTTCCATAAATTCAAAGCCACATGTCACTTTGGCTCATTCTAGGAATAGACCTTAAAGTACCCCCACAAGCATACAAATGTTTCTCCCATAACCAGGTTAGATGACTTTAGCAGATGATTTATTTATTTATCTTACTATGAAAATGACTGTGGATATTTTTATATGCTCCTTTATAATGGATTTTTAAAAGTCTGCTTATTGTTGCATGTACATAATTTCAGGGCTGACCTTTGTATATTGGCTAACCAGTTAGAGGGCTCCTCTGTGAGGTCAGCCTGTTCTACAGTGTGTCCCAAAAAAACCAAAATCACAACGGTGGAGCTGGTTACCTTAGAAAGAGGCAGATACATAAGTGGAAGAAACTATGTTTTACATAAGTACCAGTACTAGAAAAATCATGAGAGATGTACTTTACTTTTTAACCACTTTGTATTGAAAAAAGTAAGCAAGCAGTGTGTCTTAGTTTCACCACTGATATAGACAAAAATGGCTGTTACTATTCAGCAGATGCCAAGTGCCCAACACTGCTATGGGTACACAGCGAGTCTGGAGACACACAGGGTGGCTAAAAGCAGGGTATCTCACCCCGTACATAATGCTTAGAGGGAGATAGAGATGGTATAAAACCAATGCTCAATTAACATCAGGAAGCTAAAAGATGTAATTCCATATATAATCTTATTTCCATGAAATCTAATTCTCATTGATGATGATACGTAAATAAGCATGCTTGACTATAAATAACCACTTGAAAATGTTTCTGTGAAACTCTGCCTCCTTCCTCTCTGTAGAACCAAGAGTCCAGAAAACGAGCTTTTTTTGTTGTTGTTGTTCATGTTCTAAAAAACACCTCTTTAAAACACTTGAAATGTTTTAGAAACAGATTTGTAACAAACACCTTATAGAACCTGGAAGTCTGCTGCCCAAGCTTATGGCCAAGATGAAAAGAGAGCGTTGAGACCGTGTATATTTCAGGGCATCTTAATGATGCCAAGAGATTATGGTGACATTATCAAACACCTACTTTTGAATCTTTTCGCACTGGAAAAAAAATAAACAGCATGTTTTAATTTCACTCCTCAAACCTACAAACGCGGCTCAATTAATTTGTGGTGAGCACTGGCTGAGCACTAGACGAGGTGTTTTGCATACAGCAGGTTTGAGGATGCATAAGAGGTTACAAACCGGTTTCTCTAACCTTGGGCAAAATGCTTGTAAGAGCTGAGGAAGGTGAAGTCCATCCAAGAGCTCAGAGAGCCGAGAATGGAAAAGGCAAATGTTCACAACTTCTGCCCCAAACCAGGCCGCCATTTCCACCCACCAGAAACCTTCTCCTCTTCAATTCATTCCCCAGTAAATTTTACTGCCATCTACCTAGCTACTCAGGATTAATGAAACCTGAGCTCACCATGCCTCAGCTCACCCTGTTCCCTTGCTCACCAACACTCACTCTGAATCACGGCATTTTTCATGTCTCCACTATCCAGGTACTGCTTCTTGTTGTTTTGAAAATGAAAACCCCAGCTGTTCGAATTTACCAAAGATGACGATGACGACTCAGGAGCTAGGTGTCATGGTGAAAGCTGGCTCAGAAAGGCAGTGCAGCTGACCTTCCTACTCCTCCAACGTCCCAGAAGGAAAAAGCTTCTCCTTCTCACTGTCTTAGATACCCTTCCACTCAAAGACCCTCCTTTCTGTTGCTGACGTTCATTCTGTTCATTCTCCGTTGTCGATTGGTCACTTCTGCTCTTGACCTAGGGTTGACTTTATTTTGCTCCTGGATTAAAGGTCTGTGCTAGGGTTGGGCCACACTACAGGTATTTGTTTTCAGTAAACAGAAAGCTCCAGGATCAAAGGCTGAAGCCATACCACAACTAGAAACATCCCCAGCCTTGGAGTTCAGTGTGATCAAATATCCTGCAACAGCTTCTCTCTCAAGTGAGTTCAGTTCAGACACGGTTCGGTTGCCCTTCTACAGGGTGGGAGTGAGTGCAAACCCTGCATCTAGCGAAAGGTCCTTGAGCACCGGGCACTGTTGGTTCTTTGTACAGTGAAAGCGTTGATAGCTATCAGATAGCAGAAGGCAGCTCATAGAGACAGAAAGCACGGATGTCCTTGAACAAGGGTAAACTCAAGCTCCACCATCAAGGTGTCTAAGGCACTCTGGAGCTCCCAGCCCATCGCCCGTTTCCCATTCTCTCTGAATCCTTCAAACAGCTTCTTATGGCCTGGAAGTCCGTTGTTTATTTTTTGACTTCAGGTAAAACAAAACGGTGAACATACAGAAAACAGAGAATAATGCAATAAGCTCTGTTAGCCATGAATTATGGGAAGGCTCTTCCACCTGATCTCTACCCCAGCTTCTTTTTTCCCCCTTCCCTTCTCTCTCTCTCGCTCTGGCCTCAGTTTTTATTTATCTATTATATGTAAGTAAGTACACGGTAGCTGTCTTCAGACACATAAGAAGGCATCAGATCTCATTACGGATAGATGGTTGTGAGGCACCATATGGACCATATGGTTGCTGGGATTTGAACTCATGACCTCCGGAAGAATAGTCAGTGTTCTTTTTTTTTTTCACATATTAAGATTTTATTAAGCGAAAATTTATTCAGATCAAAAAATTTAAATCCACAGAAATATTTGTCAAGATTAGAAAGTGAAAAGAAACAGTATGGGTTACACACCATGATTGACAACATAGCTTTGTGAAATCATTAAACTCTGATATTCAAGTGTATAGTTCATACGTGGCGCATACAAATGTATTCAATTCTAGCAAAACCAGCATAACTTTCTTGAGTTTTACACCAGGATTCCTAAGTCTGAAAGCTTAGATTTGATTTATAACCATGGCAAAAATGATCTGTATGTCCTGCAAATGTGATCAGCTTTCCAAATAAGACAAACATTAGTTTACACAGATCTTATGAAAAGCAGGAGGAAACTCCAATGATCTAATTGTGGGGTTTAAACCATAAGCCCAAATTGTTCTATTGTCTCCATTGTCAGAGCAAGTCAAGAGAGCTTATTACAGACTAGAGAATATGATTTTGTATGCCCCACAAAGGTGCTATTTTAAACATGTGTCATTCTCAACTAGTACTGAAAAGCTACTCAGCAATTACTTTCAAGTATGATCCAAGGGACACCTTTTACTGAATGAACATTAGGAGACCAAGGGACAGTACCATTACCTATATTTCACAGGAAATAAAGACAAAGGAGGATTTAGGATTGAGCAATCCATTCAAAATTACAAAATAGACACACTATCTTGAAGTTAGTTTTGTCCTAAAACAAACTTTGTCTTTTCCACTGGATAGCCATTACTTTACTTGTTGTCGTCTTCCCCTCCTGTTCCTCCTCCTCCTCCTCCTTTTTTTCTCAAGACAGGATGTAACCCTAGCCTGGAACTGACAGAGATCTGCCTGCTTCTGCCACCCAAGTGAAGGGAATAGTCAGTGTTCTTAACCTCTGAGCCATCTCACCAACCCACCCCTAGCTTCTTTTAAAGCCAGGTCTTAAACCAGTTGGAAACTTTTTTTTTTTGGTTTTTTGAGACAGGGTTTCTCTGTGTAGCCCTGGCTGTCCTGGAACTCACTCTGTAGACCAGGCTAGCCTCGAACTCTCGAACTCAGAAATCCGCCTGCCTCTGCCTCCCAAGTGCTGGGATTAAAGGCGTGCGCCACCACCGCCCGGCTCAGTTGGAAACTTTTATCTCCGTTCATCTCACCAACATGAGCATCGTTTCCTTACTCATCCCCAGCCTGGCTATCGGTTTTTTTTCCTTTCAGGACGATGTCTGAAGTTTGCTCTGACACCTACCATTTCCTAGAATTTCGCACCAGGCTTTTCATGATCTGGCCCCGCCTGTCTTTCCACACTTTGATGTTAAGATTTAATTTTTCCTTCTCCCCGCCTTATTTCCTTGATTCTTTTGCCTCTCTAGCACTGTCCCCCCCTCACCAGGCTTCTCCTGGGTCCTCTTACTTACACTCTGCCTGTCCTGCGTCAGGTCTCAGTAGATAGATCATAACCTCCAAGGAACACACAGGGAATGTCCTCAGACCCCCAAATGAACCAACACAGAACAAGTAAGCCCAGCTAGGCTTCAAGAAGGTCTACCCTCTTCCTAGGGTCCCCCCCCTTGAAAACAAACATTGGTTTACAGCTTTCTTCTTGTTAGAAACTGACTCTCCCCTTGTTGGGCGCTGTGTTAAAATTTTAGTGGTGTGGTCATCATTCTTCAGCATAACTTCCTCATACCGTATGTGCTCATAATTGTCACACAGATGTGTCAAAAAATGTCCTGGCAGGGTGTGATGGAGCACAGCTATAATCCCAGCACTCAGGAGGATGAGGCAGGAGGATGCTGAGTTTGAGGCCAACCCAGGCTACATGGGAAGCCCTTTCTCAAAAATACAGCAAACAAACAAAACCTACAGGTGCTGTACAGGTGGGAAGCAGGCTCAAGGATTAAAGACTGTTTATCAACACAGTCAAGTACACCTTATCTGAATGCTTGGGATACAGCCAGAAGCATTTCAAATTTCTATTGTTCTTTTGAAATTTTTGGAACATTTTCAAATATACAAAGAGGCATCCTGAAGAGGAGATTCAAATCTAAACAAAAATTCACTTGACAAGTGCCTGTCTCACACAGACTGCAGGGAATTCATAAAATATCCTTTAAAAAAAAAAACTAAAGTAGAAAACAACTCCATATTGATTTTAAAGTGGCCATCACCTTCCAAAAATAAATAAATAAATAAATAAATAAATAAACAAACCAAAGCAAAACAACAAAGCCACATCTGAGGCCACCAGAGTTTTCTGGGAGGGAGCCGGCTAAAAGTAGATCACTCTGTAGATCACTCCCCAACACAGTCTGCCTATATTTGGAGATTAACTGTGAGAAAGATTTTTGAGGAAATGTTGACCACTCTGAAGATTGCCTTATTTATAGTAATAAGTGCAGGTATTGATTAAACTAGGTAGAAGTAAAAAGAATTCTCTATGCTAACAGGTCTAATTTAGGCCATAAAAGCATTTTTTTTGGCTTTTTGGATTTTTATGTTAAGAAAGCTCTTGTCTATAAATACTACCCGTACTTTAAATGATTTTATCACCACAGTGGTCATGCAAAAACCAACTGGAATTATTTTTTATAAATATTTTTAAAGACTCTGTGTGTGTGTGTGTGAATTGTGTACACCTGTGCAGGAGTGGGGGGTGAGGGGGAAGGGCTTCATAGAAGCCTGAGGAAAGAAGGCACTGAGTGTTTTATCACTCTACCTTATTCCTTTGAGGCAGGCTCTCTCCACAGACCCGGAACTCACGTTTTCCCACTAGGCTGGCGGCCAGCAGACCCCAGCAGACCTCTTATCTCTGCCTCCTACAGTGCTGGGTTACAGTGTACAGGACGAGGTCCTGCTTACTACCTGGTGCTACCTTTGAACTCGGGTCCTGTGGCTGCACAGCAAATGTTCTAAACCACGGAGACATCGCTCTACCTCCTGAACTTTATTAGTAATAGGTTCTATTTTCTCTACCAAACCTCTGTTTTTGTTTTTTAAGTTGGGGAATCTTACTGCGTTGCCAAGATGGACTCATATTCCTGGCCTCAAGCCATCTTCCTACCTCTGCCTCTCAAGTAGTTGGAGGTACAGGCCTAAGTCACTGCACCGAGCTTAAACTACGTTTAGCTTAATAAAACTAGGCTGGTGTGCATGTGTGTGAGTGTGTGTGCATCTATGTATGTCTGTGCCACATGTGCATGCTCATTCATGCTTGTATCTTTCTGAGACACTGTCTCAGAAAGAGACCCGGCCTTGAACTTGTGATATAGCCAGAGGGTGACCTTGAGCTCCTGATTTTGCCTCTACATGGCTGCATTGGAATATACTTATTTCTAACTTTCAAATCTGTAACTTATTAACGGCGTACACAACACAAACTCCCTAATCACCCCTAACACTTGGGTGGAACTTACGACTTTTTAAATACTCTTCCAAATGCATTATTGGTTTGATCTTACCTGCAAACCTGAACTATGTATTTTTTAATTTGTGCATCTGTGTGTATGTAAGTACGGGTGTGCATGCACTTTGGCATTAGTGTGGAGGTCAGAGAACAACTTGTGGGGAGTTGGTTGTCTCCTTCTACCATGTGGGTCTACAGATCCAACTGGAGTTGTCCGGCTTGGTGACAAGCACCTTCACACACTGTGCCAGGCTGGTGTGTGTATTATACCTGCCTGGGTTTTGTAGAGAGCTCCTCCTGCTACAAGTGAGGACACAGACTCAGGATGAGTTCTACAATAAAGAAAAGAGAAAGAGCTACATTGTTTTTGCTGTGGTGGAAGAACCGATGTCAGAGGTGAACAGGTTCCAGTGGCCGCTTGTCCCCTGACTCAACAAGATTTGTGGTCTTCCACTGATGACAGGAGTCCCCAGGCTGGGTCAATTTACCTCCCCTAACTTTTCCACTGTTGCTTTCTGACACAGCAGACGTGCACCACAAACGCAGAACAAGGTGATGCTGAATTTGTCGTGCTAGGGAGGTGACGGCATGAAGGACAGGCCACACAGGGAACCACATGGTAGATGTAAACAGGTCACGGAGACCACGCTACCATGCCTTCAATTACATCCTGCAAGATCTTGTAGGGGTCTGCGGATTCTGTTTTGGAAGAGGTATCCAAGTATCATCTGACATATGCCTTTTGTGGGTAAAAATATTTAAAAACTAATAGTGTCATTGAAGGGTTCTGGGTCAGAAGATGAACACGAGAACCGTGATCTCCGGTGACAGTGGACAGACCATGACCTAGCCTGGGTAGGTCATTTAGCAACATTGGGTTTTGGTTTTCTCATTTAGTACAGTCTCACTGCTTGACAGCTAGCTTTCCAGGACCTAAAGACACGTTTGTAGATTAGCAAATATATAAAATTTTACTTTGAAAGGAAAGGCATCTGCCAGATGGTCACCGTCATGGACACGAGTCGCATGCAGCCCAACAAGAAGGCTAGGGAAACCAAAGTACTGGGCAGGACCAGTTCGCAGGGTCAGTGCAGGCAGGTGCATGTGGAATTTATGGATGACTCTATCATCTGAAATGCCAAAGTCCCTGTTAGAGGGAGTGATGTGTTCACCCTAGTGGAGTCAGAAAGAGAGGCTTGGAGGTTGGGCCGACCTTGCTGCTGGGTCCTGGATATCAACCACTTAGCCCATGGAATAATCTGCAACCGTTAAGTAAAGCTTGTGTAGTCTTTTAACTCTTGGGAAAAAAAAAAGAAAAAGAAAAAGAAAGGAACAGGGTGCCAATGGTCACACCAAAGCCATCTAAAAAGGATGGTGTGAACTGTGTAGCTCATGGAGAGACAGAAGCAGACTCAGGCGACAACGTGAACTAGCATTTAGGAGCTCCAGGTAGAGTCTTGCTGTGACAGGAGATATTGATAGCCCCCCCCCAATTTTTTTTTAATGGTGGAATTATTTAGTTTGCTATCAACATGTATGGAAGACAGGTTCAAATGGACTCAATACGATAAGGAGTAGCCAGCGTTCACCCAGTGCTATGCCCTTACTACACAGAAGCAAAGAAAAAAGATCAACTTGCGCGGCAGTACATTTAGAATATTGTCTCTGGTTTCCAACCCAGACTTTGCCTTTGAAAGAATTAAGTCTCCCAGCTCTCTTGTTTCTTCTGCCCTACCCTACAGAAGGGATGGTGTTAAAGATAAACTATGGTCTTATTTAAAAAAAAAAAACAAAACATTGATTCTATATACTTCAGGTAATCCTACAGAATAAGCCACATAAGTAGGTAAATAAATCACGGGGAAAAAAAGCATCCACTGAATACCATTTACTATTACTTAGCCAACTGAATAGAGCAGAGAGAGAGAGAGAAAGAGGGGGGAGAGAAAGGAAGAAAGAGAGAAAGAGAGAGAGAGATAAGCAACCAAGCTCTGTGGACTTCCCTGTCACACTGGAATGAATCTAGTTAAATAAGACCTCACTATTAATTGTGTTTGCTGCATGAAACAAGATATTGCCCAGGCTGGCCTCAGACATTCCTCCCCCTTCCAGAGCATGCTCTCCCACATGTGCCTCTAATTAAGTAAGATTTTAATACAGACTTCTTGATTCAGGCTCATCACAGAAAAAAAAAAGAATCATTAATACTAAGATAATTATTTTAAGTAGAAGCTAAAAGCTGAAAACTTCCAGAACCAGATGTGGTTAGCGAGAAGCAAGTTCAACAGTCGGGAGTTACAGGGTGAGCTCAGAGGTCAGCCCCAGAGGGGCGAAAGGTTGCCAGCATGCTACCGGCGGACCATCATATGGCTGCAGAGCCAGCCCTAGTAAATAACTCTGATTAGTCTACGTAAGTTTAACATGGTTGATATTGAATAAGTTTTTCTAAAGTATTTAAAATTGAGGCTGGGGCAATGGCTCAGTTGTTTAGAGCACAAACCGACATTCTATTCCCAGTGCCTACAAGGCACTTTACAGCTATCATTAATCTGAGCTCCAGGGGATCTGGAACACTCTTCTGATTTCTGCAGGGACCAGCACATACTGAGTACACACACACACACACACACACAGGCACACACTCAGGCAAAACATGCATATACATCGAAGGAAATAAGATTTTTAAAGGACTTAAAACGGAAGGCCAGCAAGATAGTTTAACAGGAGGAAGCACCAGGCTCACCAACAGGTGTTTGGTCTCCAGGAGACATAGAGAAGGAATCCTGCAACTTGTCCTCTGAGCATGGCATATGTAGCATATGAATGAATGAAACATAACACAAAGGAAAAGGGGATACTTCTACCACTGCAGATCAAACCCACAGCCTGTGCGTAGTAGGCCTGTGCCCTGCCGCTCAGCTATGTCCCAGCTGCTGACACTGCAGACCTTGATTTACAGAGGCCATACCCGAGTCCATCCCATAGCATTAATGCTTAATAGTAAACACTTTACCAACCAAGAATAGAACTTTCGGGTAGTAAATTTTCAATCTTATATTTGATTTTGTTGTTGTTGTTTTTAATGGCTAGCACATCATTCCAGTTTTAACCTGGATGTTACATATGTGTGTTTACACACATAGCTGAGCCACATACTACAG
The DNA here is from genome assembly GCF_004785775.1 of Grammomys surdaster. Lineage (NCBI taxonomy): Eukaryota > Metazoa > Chordata > Mammalia > Rodentia > Muridae > Grammomys > Grammomys surdaster. Next base: position 10,398,725 of record NW_021621323.1, on the reverse strand, counting down.
AAGTTAAGGTATGTATTACATATGTAAAATACAGTATATACAAGAAAACACATACATAGATGCAGCATAGCTTATCAGCGAACTAACATCCATCTATGTAGGCATGTATATAAAATCTAGAATCCACAGGAGAAAATGTGTGATAATTTGCCTGATTCTTGATAATTTGTCTTTCCATCCATTCGCCTGCAATCCTAGCACTTGGCAAGTAGAGATAGGAGGATGAGGCGTTCAAGGCCAGCCCCAGCTAGATGAGACTCTGTCTCAAAACAAAACAGAAAGAAAAAAGTCTTTATAGCTACTGAAGAAAGCATGCTTCTGTGTTTTACAGCTGAACAAGGTGTCTGGTTAACTTAACTCATGACTGGCTTGGGGGCAGCTCCCAGAAGCAAGCCCCTTGATGGGCTTTGGGTTTTACCACTTCCTTAAGAAACCTTTACCGGCTCACCAGCCTCACCCAGACGTGACAGAGCCAGACGGCAGGTTCAGTGGGAAGAAAGCTTCACCTTACATTCCTCATTCTGCTGTCATGTGTCACATCTCCCACAGGACTTAAAAATGGAACACTCTCCGACACACCTGAACTCCTGGCCCCAGGTGAGTCACACTGACCCACAGGTTTGCTTAACATCTGACCTCCCCTCCAAAAGCCTCTGGCTTTCTAACCTTCTCCAAGGCAATCCTACACCTGTCCAAAGTCCCACAAAGCGTCCCAGCTCGCTACTTAACTTGGGCTTCTCTTTCCTACTAGTTCCGAGCTGAGAGGGTAGACTCCATGTTTTACAGCGATGCTGTCACTGACCCCTAGCCAAGCACCTCTATTCAGGACCTACAATGGCTGCTGAAGGTACAACCCATACACTCGAAGACCGGAATTATCCTACATTTTGTCAAAAGAACCTTGAGTCAGTCTAGTCTGCATATTTACATATCTGTCAGATAGAAGCTTCCAGAATTTCATGGAGCTACTTTGTCTATTACATATCCCATCATAAATTCTACAAAAAAAAAAAAGTGATGTAGCATGTGGTATAAAAAAGAGGTAAAAACGAAAACTTGCTTTCTTTTAGGATGTTAGGAGTCACGAGACAAACTCTCATGGTGCAATGAATGCTGATGTAGTTTTTCAACATTCGATTTCCATTTCCAAAGTATGGAATTCTGGAGAGCCTCAGAAAGTTTTCTTGAAGTGGTTTAGTTACAATTTCTGTAATCAGAATTCTCAAAACAGTAACATATCTTAATATGTTGAAGATGGCCCTGTTTAGCTGTACCTTCTTCGTTCCTTGCCTTTCTTCCTCATTCAGTTGTGCCTCGCTGGAGGCCAGATGTCCTTTCCCCAGAGTACACAGAATAACAGCTGCTTGATTGCTCTAGCCCTTCTTGATTATTGGTGTCAACACCCACAGCCACCTCACGTGCCAGGTGCTATCGTTGTCCACATCTGAGGAATGACAAGCTAAATTCGGATATCTAGCACAGAGACATTGGCTATCTGGACCCAGAGCCTCTCTCTCAGCCACTAGGTTACAGCGTGACCTTCTGGGATCTTAGGTTATTTTAGTAATGAGGAATGTGCAATTTTCCCTCTCTAAAGGCAATGGATTCTGCTCCCCGTGAGTCACTCTGTGGAGAAGGTGATTCACTGCACACCTTTCCCCAACTCAGCTCTTCCTTCTCACGGTCAGCAGAGGTAACATCTGTGTTTATCCTAAGCTTACAGCCCTCAGACGCTGACAAGCGGCGAGCTACGGTACCTGATACCATGAGTGACTGGTCCCTGGTGACTTAAAAGAAGGGCATTTCCTGGAAATGTGGGGGCTGGACATTTCATTGTAGTGAAGCATTCAGAGTCACCGCCGTTGCCTAGTAACCAGTAGGTATGTGTTTGGCAGTGGAAAAGGCAGCTCGGCCCAGGTACAGCTGATTATTTACTCAGTGTGACCTTCTCCCAGCTCCACACTGGATTTGGATTAATGCTTAACCCTGACCCTTTCCCCCGACTTTCCTCACAGGTAGTGGAGGCTCCTTCAGCATTCCCTTTAGGTCAACAGAATTCAAATGGGAGATGCAGTACAGAGAATACACCCATTCCTCTGAGCTGAAGGAAAGGTGAGATTGGAACAAGAGACAGGATTCCTGCTCTTCCAGGGAGAGTGAGTGGAATTCTACGGAGTGAGGGAGTCAGTTACCTTTTTGTCACAATTTTACCAGTGAGTCTCTCTCTCATGAACTCAGTGAACACAGCGCACTCCCAAACGGTAGTGACTCATTAATGCTGACCTCATAATCAAAAAAGCTTTTCCTTTTTGTTTTTGTAAGAAGACCGAGTCATTTGGTGGGATCCATCTCAGACCAGAAACACTATTTCACTTTTTTTCCCTTATATTATGAATTGTGGGATACAATATGGCCAACTTTGGAACTGAGAGACTTCTCACTCTCAAATGCCATTTGGGTGGCACATCTGGCTAAAGTCATTTTACTAATTTTTGTCTTGAGTTTCAGGATGGAGGATGTACTTGGGTTCCTGTAGAAGCTGGTGGTGTTAGCAGGGAGCACTGCACAGTGCCCCCAGGCACACAAAATCCTGGATGAACAGGAATCTTCAGCTCCCCTGACCCCAAATACTCCGAGCTAGAATCCCACACGGCTCCAACAATTTTTGACTTTTCCTGTAATTAAGAAAGCACTCTTTGAGAATTTCATCTGTGAAGACCATGAAATATGATCACATTTTTGTTGGATTCCTCACTTTCCTGGTTATTTAATATTCAAAAATAGCTATTTTTTTTTTTTTACCTGAAAACATTTATACGTATCAGATACACGAACGGGTTTGGGTGTTTTTGTTTTTCTATTTTTAAGTTTCCATTTTGAGTTTTCTGGGTTTTTTGTTTCATATGAACATCCTTAATTTCAGTGAACATATCTATATACATACAACAAAGGAAGACGCAAGCTCTGTCTCTTGGGAAAGCCCTAGATCCTAAATTTATTTAACATTTTTGGATGGAAAGATACAAAAGTAATTTTAGAAATTTTTCTTCTTTCTTCTTGCCACATAATATTCATTCTAATACTGGGTTTTCAGTACGCTTTATACCCACAGGTACTAATAAAACATTCCAAGGATAATATGGATTTACTCTATTTTTGACAGCTATACAAGTATAGACTTACTTAGCAATTTTTAATTAAAATATTTAATTTCATAAGTCTCTCCTCCAACACCTCCTATGCCCCCTCTCAAATTCATGGCCTCTTTTTAATTATTATTGTTAAACACACACACGAATAAATATATAAATGCAGACTGGTAAATTTATTGCTAAACATTGCTTGTATGTATGTTTTTAGGTTTGATCATCTTAAGCATCATGTTAAATCTTTCTCATCTTCAAACCAGTGTTCTTTCAAAAGACATATTAAAAAATTCATAGAATATTTCAGGAGAGAGTATTCTTACGATCCCAAACTGGCTGTGTTTAAAATTACTAATAAGGTATAAAAGGTGTGAATTATTCCCAAAAATATTTTAAAGTTCTTAACTTTGTCTAAAGCAAAATTTCTTTAAATAGAGTTCACAGTTGATAGGTGGACTCCCTGTGGCCCTAAAGAAAAAAAATGTATAGGTTTCTGTGTATTGTTGGAATTTGAAAGCTGGTGACTTCCGTTTCTGAGTTTGGACCTTACACTATGAATCTGCCTGCAGACACCTAATGTAAACTCATGAATGTGTTGGTATCTGCTTCACAAAGACTTTAAAAGAATTTCCTTTCTCTGACTGACTGGGGACTTCTCCTCGTCACTTGTGCACAGCGCCCTGTCTAGGATAGCGAACTGTTTGTTGCCTGCATACCTTAAGAACCAAACAAGCACTGAGTGTCTTACTTTGAAACAGTGTTTAACCTTCACTTAGACATCTTTCCACTTTGGCCAGGTGAACAAGATAGCCTTTGTCCCCGTGGGTTCACAGAGCCCACAGAATAACTGAGAAAATACACAATTCACTATCACACAGGGAGATAGACATTTGGGTAATTGAAAGTTCAGAGCTATAGCAACACAGAACCAAGGACACAACCTTGTTCAGAAAGTTCAGGGAAGGCTTCCTGGAAGAAAGGCTTTTGTAACTCAGATCTGAAGGACGAAGAGGAGTCATGTCATCGAGTGAGGGAGGGGTCGTCTGAAACAGAAGGGGTGGTATGCGCAAAGGAGGAGTTATATGTTTACAAACAGTAGGCAAGTCAACATGACTGTAACAAAAAAGTCTGGATCTCAGGTAACCCAGAAGAAAAGACATTTGAATTTTTCCCAAAGAATAATGGGATCTGGGGGGCAACATTCTCCATTTTGTATTTTCCAAAAATACCAAATGTGATTCTGGATATGACCATCAGATCATAAACACCTAAGAGTCTACGTCTAACTGGTGAGATGTTACCATGTGTATGGCTCAGGAAAGGATGATGGCTAATGGTTCAGCTGGTTAACAAGGAAGACCTGGATTCAAATGCTATCCTGTCATATTCCAGCAAATCACTTAATACTCCGGAAAGTCACCTTGAGGTCGGAAGAGGAACCAAGAGTAGAGTAGATACTCAATAAGGCTGCTGTGAAACCATGAGGTGACATGTGTAAAACCCTAGGAATGGTGGCTGCCACAATGTCCCTCAGTGTTCCTTGTCACCCTCAGAGTGAACAATAGCTGCACGTCACTCAGTGCCAGCCGCTATGATTAATCTTCATTGACTGTACTTTGAATCACACTGGAGACAAGATACTGAGTGTGTCTATGGCGGTATTTCCAGAATGGAAGAGGGAAGGCCGACTCTGAGGACCCACCCTATCAACTGGGGTCCTCAAGCTGAATAAGAAGGAGAAAGTGCTGGGCATCGATAATTCTCATTCTCTCTTGTTCGCTCCTTCTCTCTCTGTCACTCCCCTCCAGCCCTCCCGCTCCTGTGACTTCCCTGACATAACGGGATGTCTCTCCACCAACTAAAATAAACCCTTTCGTTAATGAGCTTCTTGCTGACATTTGATCTCAGCAACAAGAAAAAGGAGCCAACAATCTGCAAAACCAAGCTAGCGAATGCCGAGCACTCAAAACCGTTGCTCTTGACGACTGAAAACGTAACCTCTTCATTTGACCTTTGCCAGAAGGCTGAGAAATGATACAACATGTAAATTCTTGGGGTTATGAATATAGCTTAGTGGTAGAGTAACACGTAGCATGTATGAAGCCAGAGGATCAATCTTCAACATAAATAAATCTATATGAGAATAAGATAGTGTCTTTGTTGTTGTTGTTAACCTTTATTTTTGCTCTGTGTGATTGGATATTCTACTTGCAGTTGTAAGCTGAAATAAATCCTTTCGGCAAAGGCTTCTAACTGCCTGTTACATGCAAGGCCTGGCAGAGTTGATGGTTATATATAAATATTTGTTCACCGACTAACTCATGCTGAGTCACATGTTCAAAAATGGGATTGGTGGCATGTGCTTGTAACTCCAGCAGTTGAGATCCTAGGGCGAGGGGACCACGAGCTGGAGGTGGGCCACACAGGGAGTCCCTGTCTCAATAAAACAAAGAAAAGGTTCCACAAGTCATCTCCAGCTCGGAAGATCAGAAGTCACTGCGGCAATTGTATAAAGGGAGAGATGACATTACTTAACTGTTTGCCACTAACTCTGTAGCTGTGGCCCTGGAGATTTTCAGAGGCAGAGCGTGGGGCATGCCTTCAGGTAGATATATCAAAGAGGGGCAGAGGTGGGCATGGTAGCACGCACCTCTAATCTCAGCCCTCAGAGTTCAAGGGCAGCCTGGTCTACATTTTTAATTCCAGCCTGGGCTCATAGTGAGACCTTTTCTTCCTTCCTTCCTTCCTTCCTTCCTTCCTTCCTTCCTTCCTTCCTTCCTTCCTTTCTAGAAAAGTAAAGAAAAAAGAAAACAGGAGAAAGGAATGTACCACTAATACAGATGGGTGTGGTCAGGGTGAAACTGTAGAAAGAACTCACACAGTGTTTCCTAATTATAAACTCTGAAATTTAAAATATCTTGAAAGGCCACACTGTACTTCACTCTGCCCAACATAGACTGCGCCGCAGACTCTGAACCATCCCAGAAGCAGGAGGCCACCCATCTCTTTAGGTTTAAAGCCCAGAGAGAAGGCTTTAGGAGCGATTACAGTCCATGCCCCCAAGACCCCTGCTTTCTCCAGTGTCTGCATCCTCTCCGGCTCAGTCTGGCTTTCCTTTCATGGTACAAATCATGCTTAATCCAAACTTCCAAACCCTTCAGAAAAAAAAAAATTAGAAGCCGTAAGAATGTCCCATAGTCTAAAAGTGAAAAGTAAACTATTTGAAAGTTTAACAAATGCCTGTAAATCTTTACAAGAGGGGAAAAAAAACCCTTCCTAGTTCAACATTGGAACTGAAAAAGTATTTAATCTGACAGCTGAGCAAAGAGACTCAAATTTTAAAAAAATACTATTTTTCACATAATAATTAGCCTTTAAAAACCCCCAAATTATCAAACTGCTATTCAGCTGTAAAATAAAATAAATCTTAGGTTTTACAATTATGAACAAAATTTAGTGGACTATATTAACCAGGGCATTGTTAATGACAGTGAAAAATAGATTTAAGTGCACAATAAGTAAAAATCTGCTTATGTTGTGGCAAATACGAGGGGATAATTGAATACTCCTGTTCCATGTGTTATTGCAACCAGTAAGAGGTTCCTGATAGGCTGGGCGGTGGTGGCACATACCTTTAATCCCAGCACTTGGGAGGCAGAGGCAGGTGGATTTCTGAGTTCGAGCCAGCCTGGTCTACAGAGAGAGTTCCAGGACAGCCAGGGCTATACAGAAAAAACCTGTCTCGAAAACCCAAACCAAACCAAACCAAACCAAACCAAACCAAACCAAACCAAACCAACAACAAAAAAGAGGTTCCTGGTATACTCGTAGCTATAGAATAATGTTATATAGAAGAACATTAGGTGTCTATGCCCTGTTTCTTTTTCTTGTTTTACATTTATTTTATATGCATGAGTGTTTTGCCTGCATGTATGTATGTTCATCACATGTGTGCCTGGTGCCTGCAGTGTTCAGCAGACTCCCTTGGGATCATGGATGGTTGTGAGCCATGCATGACGTGGGTGCTGAGAACTAAGTCCTATGTAGGAGAAGCAAGCACTTGTAACCATTGAGCTGGCTCTTCAGTCCCCTCTCCTGTTTCTCGAAAGCTTCGTGTGTAAATACAAAGATGACTACAGAGAAAACCGATTTATAAATTATTTACACTTTCCTCTTATTCAGGAACCAAGTTTTCTTATACAAGGGCTGCTATTATAATTAAAAAGAAAGAGCCACAACAAACACATCTACAGATGGAGAAAGGGAAGAAAAAGGAAAGAATGAGAAAGGTGGGGGGAACGCTTCCAAGACAGACTTCCAAACATCGCTACCACAGGAAGTCTCTACAGAAGCACACCCGATTATTACCATATACTGAGGACTGAAACAGTAAGCCTCAGTTTCCCTGACTTCACTGCATTCAGAGAACCCGTGCTGGTGAAGAAATAAAATTTTCAGTCCTAGTTTACCAAAAGTTTTCTTTTGGACAAGATGACACTTGTGGTCATACCATCAAGCAGCGAGGCGGCCCACCACTCTGATTAAATATAGCTTAATTACATAATTGAGAGATTAAAAGTACAGATATTCACTATGACTGCTACTCTTCCTTAAATAAAAAATAAATCCTGTCTTTGAAACCAGACATGAAACGGAGCACAGTGGACCATACCTGTCATCCTGGCACTCAGAAGGTAGAGGCTAAGGGACCGGGAGTTCAAAGGCCAACCCCTGCTATATTGTAAAGCCAAGGCCAGCCTGGGCTACATAATCCAGCCTTTAAAAACCAACACAGAGAAAGAGAAATGAAGTTCAAAGTAAATATGAATCAAGAAAGAATTACTAAATATGAAGAGAGAAACAAATTTACCTGTGGGTGGGGATTATTACATTGAAATTACTGTGCTTAGGTCCCCCGTGCTCAGATAGAGACCTTTGGCGGGGGACAAAGTAATGTCATCGAATCTGGATTCTAAGCCGGGGGTGGGGGGTGGGGGGTGGGGGGGGGGGGGTGGGGGTGGGAATCCGGTGGTGTATGCAACCCACAGGTTAACAGGTTTTGAGACAGCAGCTCCCAGCAGGGTTAACACTGTACTAACTGTCCAAGAATGAGGACTCTGGATTCCCATTCGTTATAGAGCTCTCTCTTGGAGGTTAAATTACAGTAAAAACACATGTTTAAGTAAAATAAATGTTAAGATAGTAGGGTTAAAACAGCGAGGCTGGGAGTACAGAGGAAGGTAGATTAAAGGGCTAGCAGCTGGGTATGAGATAGTCAAGCTGACCACACAAGAGGGAAGAGTGTGACTATAATTCAAGTTGCCTTGACCCCTGACAGTAGAATTCCGGCCTCGGCCTGTTGACATTGGCAGGCTTCTCAGTGGCTTGTGTAGCTGTGCACTTAGGGCCTAGAGGGCCTGGATACTCTAACGCTCACCTCCCACATAGCCACAAAACTTTAAAATCCTTACAAAGAACCCACTGGGCTGCAGTCTGTCTTGGAGTGGTCCATGTCAACCCCTTTTTAGAAGGCTGTTTAGCTATACTAACTTAACCACTCCTTTGCTAAATAAACTTCCATTAAACCAGCCCTTGACTGAATTCAGTCAGTCCTTCAAGAAGATAAGAGCTGGGTCCCTCTCCCCACACTCAGACCATATCTGCTTCATTGCTCTGGTTAGTAATCTACTTCCTGTAGCTACCCACACATGACCATCACAGTCCCAGCCATGTTGTTTATCCTTGTAAGGTTTCTGAGATGTTTCTTGCTGGGCCTTCTCAGTAATTAGAAGATTCCTTCAAAGGAATCCCAAAACCAAACACCGTGGCAGATTTATAGAAATGTATTTAATACAGAAAACTTTTCCACATCCTAAGTTCTGGGGGAAGGGCGTGCGTCAGAGAACACAATGGAAACAAAGAAGTTGACCTCTCGGAACCTCGGAGCTACTCGCTGCCCAAACGGAAATTAAAAATGAAGGTACCAGGAATAACCGGAAAAAGGGAAGAAGAAAACCAGAAGTGAGTTGTGGGTAGCAGGAGATTTTGCAACTGGATCTTGAGTAAAGGAAGATGGCACAAGACACTCAGAAGCCTGACTATGAACATGCGTGTGGATGGGGGGCTCATCAGGAGGTGATGGAGTGGATTGGGGGTGTCATGGGAGAGATCTGCTGATGGAGTTGAGGTCCACACAAGTTCCAGTGATAACTGGACACAACTGGGCTGTCACAGCATGTCATAATTCAGATACGTTTTTGCCTTGAGTCATTCACAGCCAGGGCCTACCTACCCCTAAGATAGCAGGGCCAGTGAATGGGGGGAAGGTTGAGATTGTTATCTAACCTGAGGGTTACAACTTATCATCTGTCCTGAGTAAGCCAATTAAAAGCGTTAAATTAAAATTTAAATCAGAAAGCAGAGAGGGGCTGAGTGATGACATCCAGCAGCTCACAACTGCCTGAAACTCCAGCACCAGGAGGTCCACACCACCCTCTGGCCCACGGTGGGGGGAACTGGTATGCACGTAATGCACATAAACTCACACACACACACACACACACACACACTCACACACACACACATACACACACACACATACACACTAGATGAATAGTTAAAAAAAATCTATAATATAGTAGAAAGGAAAGAAAGATTTCATCAATAAGGCCACACTAGGGAGACGGACAAAGAGAACTAGCGAACTCCTCAAATTTGTTTTTTAGGTCCTGAAGTGAGGTTGAAGTTTAAATCAATGGCCAAAGATTTGCAAACCTAAGATGTCTCAGTCAAGGGTGGTCCCATCCACCCTTCACCCCTCACTGTCTGAACTTCAGTTTCCTTCTATGAGGTGGCCTGGTGAGTTGTCAGAGCTGGGGGAAATGTCTTTCCAGAAGATAAAGTCCTCTTCCAGTTGGGCCCCTTTCCTTCTCCCAGCATTGAGATTCGTAGGGAAATCTCATTTCTTTGGGTCCATTGTTGTAGTAGTTTGATAGTCAAATTGAGACACAAGGTCTCTTTACTTCATTTCTGCCAGGCCCATTAAATGACTGTCATGATTAGCAAACAGACTTTGGTCATCTTGTGAGAAATGGTTAATCAAAGGTAGCTAGTCCACCAAAGATCCAAAGATCAATAATCCATAAATTCCCTATCTATCTATCTATCTATCTATCTATCTATCTATCTATCTATCTATAATACTGCCTACCCGGTAAAACTTCTATTTGCATAAAGGCCTCTGCCGCACTTCCAGGAACATGATAGACTAAAGCAGCCCACCCTTTCCCCTTTTCCTTCATTTCCTTTACACAGATTATGAATTAGGCCACAGCATCAGATGAGACAGTCACCACCTACATTAGAATAAGATTACATAAATTCCCCTTCCCCAACCCCATGTGCATGCTAACCCAGACAGGGTTGTGCTGTACCCTTTTGACACAATGAAATTGCCTTTCTGGGTTATTTTTGCTTTGCTTGGGTGTTACTTTTGTGTGACACCAAGAATATTATTTTCCATCCATCTTTAACTGATAATAAAGACTCCTTCGGGAGAAGCTTGTGATTTTGCACGTGTGAGATGCCCTGAGGCTTCAGCTCAGCCCTCTAAAGTGTCTAACCTTTGCCATCCATCAAGGTAAAGAAGATCCTTATAAATCTGGGCTTAAGCTTTGCAGAGAGCAAGTGATTGGTTCCAAATGGGCCAAGAGATGTGTGCATGTGTTGTCTTTCCAGCAAAGGCAGAGCATTCCTTCACACACCCCTCCCCAATCCCCCTTCTGTGGTGCTAAGGACTGAACCAAGGGCAAACGCTCTACCCCTGGCCTCCCAGTCTATACTTTACGTTGGTGATGTGTAATAATATCCTAGTTGGTGAGCCGCCTTCTAATGGTGAATACTGAGAGACGGGAACAGAGGGGCTTCCTGAGGGACACAGCATGGGTCCATGAGAAGGCCTATCCCCCGTGACCTTCAGAAAGCTACCTGAATCTGAAGACCTCAGCGAACTCAATCTCATGCTTCACTGTTGTTTTCCCAGTACCTAGGACTCCGCCTGGTGCCTAAGAGACATTCACCGAGGACGTGCTGAGGGAGACAGGAGAGCACCGTGGACCAGGAGTCTCTAATCTGTCCTAACTGTCTACTGCTGTGCAGTTTATAGCAACAGACACAAAGTACCCGAAGCTGCTTAAGTTAACTGAAACAGTGCACGCCCTTGGCCCCATCCTCCATTTCAAGTGTCCACTGGCTGCTCTGGATGCTATAACAGACACAGAACTATGAGACCCTCACCAACACCTCAACGCTCTGGGCAGGTCTGCTGTTGGGTACGTCAGAGAGTGACAGAAGCACACTGTGTTCATGAAAACACAGCCCTGTAGCCTAGAAACTTCTGTTGATGGCACTCAAGGGAATCCTAAGAAATAGAGCACTCCCTCCAAGAAATCAGTCTAGCTTCTTGCAAGGCCTGTTTCTCAGAGAGAAGCTGAAAGCCTCTAACAAAACATGCTTCGACGACTGGATATCATGCCGCAAAAGCATAGAGATGTAGAAAAAAATCACACGAACATATTTATATGACCATGTATTTGGCAATATGGTTTTAGATGCAACATCAAAATCATAAACCATAGCCGGGCGGTGGTGGTGCATGCCTTTAATCCCAGAACTTGGGAGGCAGAGGCAGGTGGATTTCTGAGTTCGAGGCCAGCCTGGTCTACAGAGTGAGTTCCAGGACAGCCAGGGCTACACAGAGAAAGAAACCCTGTCTTGAAAAAAACAACAACAACAAAAAAAATCATAAACTGTTAAAGAAGACAGTGGATAAGCTGGACTTCACTAACCTATGAAATCTCTGCCTGCAAAAAAGACAGTTAAGAGAAGTAAGACAATTCACAGACGTGAAGAATTCCTTTTCCTTTCAACATACATAACTAACAGGGGCTTAAACTCTCAAATGCAGAGGTGGGAGAGACAGCTCCATGCTTACGAGCACATGTTGCTATTGCAGAGAATCCAGGTTCAAGTCCCAGCACCTACATAGGACTTTACAACCGTCAGTAACTCCAGTATGGGGAGATCCAATGCCTTCTTATGACCTCCACAGGTACCAAACACACATGTGCTACATACACATACATGCAGCTGAAACACTCATATATAAAAGAAAATATAAACCTAGCTATCTATCTGGATTAAGAACATTGTTTCTGTTTGCTTATTTTAGTTTTTGCTTGGTTGCTTGTGTGTGTGTGTGTGTGTGTGTGTGTGTGTGTGTGTATGGAGGTACGAGGTATTGAACCCAGGGCCCTGTGCATGTAAGCCAAGGCTACATTTTGAAGCCTCTAGTAAGAACATTCTTGTTAGGAAGGTGATACGGCTCAGTGGGTAAAGGTTTATATTAATGTGTGTGTTTGGTGCTTGCCACCAAGTCTGTCGACCTGAAGTGGATCCTTACAGTTACACGCCTCCATCAGAAATCAAACTATACCAATCCTGGCAGGAGTAAGGATCCCCAAGAAACACTGTGCCCGCCCATTGGCTGTCAGGTGACTGAAACAATGGTCTCTGAGAAACTGGAATTTCCCTGGGAATCTCATGCTGGGAAGAAGAAAAGGCTCCAGGCTGGTGCCACCCAGAGCAGGAACCTCCTGCAAAGAGGTGACACAGCTCCTGGACTCTTCTGAGGATGTTGCAAAGACTGAGGCTGGGACAAAGGCAAGGAGGGCAGGACTGGGCCTACTCTGCTCAGTCAAGCATGTTCCCTGTTTCTTATTTAAATCTAAGCTTTAAGTCAAGACCCTGTGTTTGGGGGGTGTGGGGGATCCACTAGACTTCTTCATTTGCTCTTCTGCTCAAGGTGGCCACACAGAATACACCTTCCTTGGATTGTCACTGTCATGTCTCTGTCTAGTTGGAAGAGTGAGGGAGGGTGGCAGAGCCTAGGAAGTCGGGCTACAGGGCTTAAGCTATGACCCTAACAACTTGAGTAACAAAAACCAGACCAATGGCTATACAAAAATCCAAGTATGCGTAGGAGTAGTTAATCTGCATTTCAGACAGCTAGATTCCATTTAAATAGGCACTATTTCAAGCGACAGACTGCTTGGTTTGTTTGGCTCCTTTGGGTATTGAAGAGTCATGTCTTACAAAGAGTAGACACATATTTAAAGTCCTTCTTTATGTACAACCACTTTGGTTACACATTCCCCAATGACACAAGCTCTTAAGTATTTTAATCTCTTCTCAAAAATTGACCGTCTATATCCCTTCTAAACAGATAGCCCACAGGACAGGCCTTGTACTCGACCATTAGACAGGAACATATCTACAGAAATAACAGCCACGTACCCAAAGGTATTTCTCAGTGGGTTTCAAAATTCCATGCAAGCCTCACACTGTAATTTCAAGTACAAACAATTCATCTTGAAAGACCTTCCTGTGGCCTCTGGGAACCCCATACACAGCAACAAATTACACACGGACGGAGACTGCCTCCCTGGATGCCCTTTATAAAGTAGTATTCACTCAGTGCACAGTGAGTTTACTCTTAATCTCAGCCCACAGGATGGGGGACCCTGGAGCCTTCTCAGGCCCAAGTTAACCTCAGGGGGAGGCTGACCTGAGGGCTGGCCTCAGCCACTCCCCCTCCCCCCCACCCCACCCTCATCCCGTCCCACATCTCTTGTTGCCATGGCAGCCTGAGCTAACAGCTCATGTTGACAAGTGTATCTATGGCAACTTGTAGCTGACACCACACTTCTTTCCACTCTGCTTCCAAACCCAGTATTGAGAAACCATGGGTAACACTGAAGAGTTTATAAATCAATGGGGTGGGTACACCCGAGAGTGCTACTTGTTAAATCCTGGATATGTTAAATCTCCAGTTTTTACAGACACTCCCTCTTAAGTTAACTTTCTTTTTCTTTCTTTCTTTCTTTCTTTTTTTGGACAAATGATTGTTTTAAAAGGTATTTCTTTTAAACTTCATATTGAAACCATGAGCTGATTCTTCGGATGCAAACGTATCTAATGAGTGTGTGCTCCACCCTAAGGCAGTTTTAGTGAAAGCGGAGCTCGAGGTCCAGTCTTTTAGGAAGGAAAATTGGAGTTTACTAAGAATGGGTTTTAATAATGATGAAAGCATGCAAATTGAGACTGGTGATTGTCGGGGGGGGGGGAGGGGTATGGAAAAGGACAGTAAGTAGTACATGCCCCAGAGTGGGCATGAGTTCTCAAGTGTGTCGTCTCGAGCGTATCATTTAAAAGATAAAATCCAAGCCTGGTGTGGTGGCACATGTATTTAATCTCAGCATGTCTTTGATCCGGAATCAGAGATAGGCAGATCTGTGAGTCTGAGGCCAGCCTGGTCTACATAGTGAGTTCCAGAACAGCCAGGGTATAGAAAGAGTGTCTCCCCACTACCCCACCAGAAAAGAAATAACTCAGCTTGACATCCACTAGCCAAAGGGAAGCAGCGTGGGGCTCAGCCATCTGTGCAAAAGATGCAGAAGGGAGAGAGATGGAGCTTATTGGAGCTTAGCCAGTGAGGCACGCATTGCATTCCTTTGTTCTATCAAACCACCCAGAAGCAACTTCCTAACCCACAGCCTCCTGCATGGAGAGCGTCGTTAGCACCCTCTGCTCACTGATGAAAGGCAATTAAAGAAATCCCAGGAGGCTGAGGCAGGAGTATTGCCAGGAGTTCATGGCCAACCTGGCTAGAGAATGAGACCCTGCTTTTAAAAGAAATGGAAAAATAACAGAGGCTGGAGAGAGGGCTCCGCAGTTAAGAGCGCTGACAGCTTTTGTAGAGGATCAAGTTTCCAACCCCAGCACCCACTCAAGAGGCTTACAACCATCTGTAATTACAATTCCAAAAGATCCATCGCCCTCTTCTGGTCTCTTCTGGAAACTGCATTGCAAGCAGTACACAGCCATACATGCAGGCAAAACACTTACAAAATAAAAATAAATACATCCCCAAAAGAAACTTTTTATAAAAAAAAATAATAATAATGGAGCAAAAACTAGGTTTAGATTCCATCCCAGCGCAGAGGTGAGAGAAAGTGTGTGTGTGTGTGTACGCAGCTAAGGGTCAATGAAGACGCAGTGGGTGTGTAACTGCAGAAGGCTGGAGTTGTGTGGTGAATGAGCCACTGTCTACAAATCAACAGAATGACAGGGAGCAAGAAGCCCGGCTGACGAGACAGGCGAACCTCACTCCACAGAACTCCACAGGACCCTCACGCACGCTGTAACCCACAGAAACAGCACCGGGTTACAGCCCCTTCATCAGATTTCAAACACCCTCCCTGTGTCCCCTAACACACAGGTATGAATCCTGGACTCACCTGTACCTGTGCGGAATCTCAGCTCAGCAGTAAAAGGATCAGTGATAAGTGCATTATATCCAAAAACTGTTTTCCTGTGTGTGTGTGGAGACCTAAGGGGGACAGAGTCTCTCTCCATGAAGTCCAGGCTAGCCTTGAACTTTAAATCCTCCTATCTGAGCCTCCCTAGCAGTTGGGATTACAGGCATGCACCACCACACACAGACCCCCAAGTTCGCTTTTCTTCAAATGGCTGCTAGTTGCCAAAATTCTGTCACCTCTGAAACACAAGTGAAAATTTGCATTTTTCTCTTTATCTCTGTTCGAGGCAATTTGCCACGATCTTTTTCTATGATGCACTATGAAAGTATTCAAAGAATCTACAAATTAATCACGTACGCTTTCTGTACACTAAATCTTCAGGCTCCAGAATAAACTCCGCACTCTGGGTGGTCACCATGTTCCTGATTCTGGCCATTACAAGGACACTCTGAAAATAACACCAAATTAGTTAAAACTTACCCTCTCCATTAATCTTAGTTCCTGCGCTGAAACATAATGACGTCAAACTGAGTCTACTTGTAGCCTTAGGTTCTACCCCTCCCAGCTCATGACATTGTTTGTTTTGTTTTGAAGTGTCAGCACCGTGGTAAGCAACCTCTTAATGCTGGACCCCAAAGACTTAGTCTCTGCTTCAGGGGTTTAAAAGTCCAGGTGAAGATTCAAAAACACTGTGTTAAATACAATAGAAGTCTATTTTTGATTGTCCCAAAAGAAGCCATCAAAAATAGGGCACTGTAATAGACCTTGTGTTATCTACAGGGGTGCTTCAGTTCTTGTTCTATAGCTGTAAGAGAACTCTTGGAGCTGGGTAGGTTATAAGTCTACAAGGTTTATTCACCTTAGGGCTCTGAAAGATGCAAAGGTCAAGGTCAAGCAGCCACACCTGGTGAGGTCATGGTGAGGTAAGAGCGGTACAGGCACACCGAAGGGAGTCTTTTATATCTAGTCACTCCCTGAGTACCCCAGAAATCCAACTCATTAGGACTCTCAACAGTCCTATGGCCTCTCAGGAGGCACTCTGGTTCCATTTAACATATTTCATTTTATTTATATTTATTTTGTGTATACAAAAACACTCAAGCACTTAAAACAAAAATAAATAATCTTTAAAAAGAGAAGAAAAAAAAGGCCAATCTTTCCTAAGAAAGTAAGTAAATCTCACACAGCTGTTTCCAAATGGTAGTCGATAGTAGTTGTTTCTCTTACTAGGAAACATTTGCATAGAAACAAGGCTTATCCACCTCCTGCTTCTAACTCTCGACCTAAAGGAATATCCACTCAGAGTAAATCTGTCTCCATGGCAACTAGTATAATTGGGATGCTGCAACAGGAGAATAATGAAGAGAAAAACAAAGTGATTGGACTGAAAGGGAAAAAAACCAAACCAAACCACGAATACTTCATACACCAGTGCTGAGAAAGGTAGCAACCAAAAGAGAAAACGAGGGTGGGAGAGCTTCCCAAGAGGGAAGGTGGCTGCGCTCACCTCCGACCAAGGCAGTGAACCACGAACCTTCGACTCGAGACATTTAAGAGTATAATGGAACACATAAACCCTTCAAAAGAGGTGAGGCTAGCCATTCGTGGTAGTAAATGCTAGTAATCCCAGCATTCAGTAAGCAGAGACAGGAGGATCAGTTCAAAGCTACCCTGGGCTACAGGAGGCCTAGTTTCAAAAGACAAACAGAAATAATAATTCTGGGTGTGGTGCCTCACATATGCAACCTCAGCACTTTGGAAGTGGAGGCTAACCTGGGCTATGCAGCAAAACTGATGAGAATATGATATAAATAAAAGAATTGCGTAGAATGACAAAGAAGAGAGGAACTGAGGCTTTCGAAATGGGTAAATGGTTTTCATAGGGGTTCAGTCAAAATTCCCAGGAAGGTGCAGGATATAAATGAAACATCTTAAAAAGAGACGGGGAGAGAGATGGAATCCTGGGTAAAAGACAGCCTCAGTCCTGGCAAGGCATAGGCAACTGGAGGCAGGAGGCCTGTAGGAGCACCTTGCAGTGGTAGGAGAGGGTACAGCCGGGTCCTGAATTTGCCATTTGAGTGAGAGAAAGGTCAACTGAGACAAGAGCATCCATGACTCAGGCAGTAAAGATGAAAAGAGAGGTTTCCCACTGCTTGTACTAGAGGCCCGGGCATCTGCGCCCTAAATCTTTCCTCTGCAAACACTCTACAATTACCACTGCCTACCCCATGCATTGCTAAACCCAGTGGGGGTTGTGTTCTGCCTTACTCAACTCAGCAACAGCTTACAACACAGCCGATTACCCCACCTCTCTTCAACAGTCAACTGCATCTGCAATGTGGCTTTCCTGGTCCGCCCTGGGCCTTGCTGGTAACAGGTCTTCAGCCTGACCTACTCTCTGCCTCAGGAGTTCCCGGCTTACAAAATCTCTCCATGTGATTCTTACAGTCTTCGAGCCACTCCTGTGTTGACAACCCTGGTCCTAAACCTGGACCCTGAAAGCAAGCGTTAATCACAACTGACATCAACCTCCACTGAGGTTACTAAAGGTCAACAACTAAAACTACCCAATTGCCAAACAGGAATGCCAGTCATTACAGCCCTACCACCCACTGGCCAATCTCCTACTACTTCATGTTTAGAAACTCCACCCATATGCCCTCGACTCTCAGACCCATCTGCCACCTCCATCTCCAATACCATCCCCTACCCTAAGCCCCATCACCTTCCTGTGGAAGGCTGCTATTGCTTTACAATGGCTCCTTGGCATGCTCTTCTAGCAGCTACAGGGATATGTCCTTGATTCAATCATTCCCTTCCCCTTATTTACTTCTTGTTGCTTTCTTATGGCATTTGGAATAATTATAATAATAATGACGACAACAACAACAGCAATAATAATAATAATTACTATTATTATTATTGTATTTGGAATAACAACAACAACAACAATAATAATACCTCTCAGAAAAAATACAAGGCCTATCCAGTAGGTCCAGCTAACCAGCCATCACTCTCCTGCTCCCCTCCTCCCCTTCCTCCTCCCAACTGATCACATGCTACAGCCATACTGGTCCCCCGTCCCTTGCATCTCCTGCCCTATTCCATAGGCTGGTGTGGGTGGTACTGAGCCCTGAAATCCTCCGAGTCTCAGTGTACACCTGACCTCTCTGATAAACCCCCTCCTGCTGCAGCAGGCCTCTCCATCCCTCTCAGCTCCCGTCAGAGAACCTGTCCAAAGCAAAGTGGATTTTCTTATCAGCTTCACTTGCTTATCTCCCTGTCAGTCCCTCTGAGAACCTGGCCTCTCAGCGCCCATAAAGACTCTGCTTTCGAGGAGAAATCTTGACTCGAGTTCAGTGCTGCATCCTGGAATAGAGAAAACTTCACAGAGCTGGGTACGGTGTGTCTGCCGTCTCAACACTGAGACAGGAAGATCTCCAGTTTAGGACCAGCCTGGGATGCTGAGTGAGAGTCTAAAGACTTAAAAAGACTGGGGGTATAGCTCAGTGGCAGAACACTTGCCTAGCATGTGGGAAGCTTCGCCACATAGTAGGTATATGTGTGTGTGGGGAAGGTGGGGGGGCATCTAGCACAAGGCAGGTGTGCTCTGTGGAGCACAATACTGGCCCCTCCCTCTCAGACTCCACAGGCTGTGAGCTAAGAAAACTCTTTTCAAGTGCTTGGGTCTCAAGTGTTTTGTTTGGGTCCCAAGTGTTTGGTTTGGCAACATAAAAGAGACCAAGACAACAAGTATTTAGGTTATCTGTAGAGGCAGATTCCCTAAGGGAAGCTGGATTCAGCTGCTCTGCTTGCTACAATAGCTGTTAAGAGCCGAGTTAATACTGAGTTCCTGATCTTCAGCTATCTATGGCTGTAGTCTACACACCAGCCTACAAAGAGTTGGGAGGAAATGTAAAAATTAAAAACCTGTTATATTGACTCTAACGGGCAAGGTTACATTTTGACATACTAGGTTGTATAAGATGTTGTCAAAATTAATTTCACCAGCTTCCTTCTACCGTACATCGAGTGCTGTTGGGACACTTGAGTTGCACGTATGGCTACTGTGGCCAGTTCACAGTTTGTGTCTATGGCTCAGCACTGGCTTCTGTGTTTTACCCACAGGGCAGGCCCTGCACTGGTCTAGGGTCTGGTTACTGCAAGCCTGGACACAACTGATTGCAGCAGTTCCTCCAGAAGAAATAATGAAATTCAGATTAAGAAGAGATGCCCAGCTGGATGTGGTGGTGTATGCCTTTAACCCCAGTGCTCAGGAGGCGGAGACAGGTGAACTCCACTGAGTTTGAAACTAGCCTGGTCTACCTAGTGAGTTCCAGGCAAGCCAGGGCTGCATAATGAGACACTGTCTCAAAACAAAACAAAACACCCGACAGTATCAACCTTTAAGTTTATTAGTGATGGTTGGAGACAGAGCTGACACCCATCTGATGCCTATGAAAGCTCGTTTCTTGACCACTTGCACATCAAAAGCCTTCTTCTGCCATGAAGGTGCAATGGTGGATGGCAGCATCCATGTTCCCTACAGGTCCTGTTCTTACAGGCTTGGTTCCCACGGAGGTGCTCCAGGGAAGAGGCAGGGTCGAGAGAAGAGCCCTTGAAGTCACTGTCAGCAGGACCTAGAGCCGGTGGTAAAGACATCAGAGCCACCCGTCCCTCCCTTACTTCCTGGTCATGGCTGGCTCTGTAGGTTCCTATACTACAAGGTGCATCCACCCCAGCTCAATGCAACAGGGCCTCCCCAAGTGAATCCTCCAAAGAGAGAGCCAAAGCAAATCTTTGTTCCTTAGAAATTGATTATTCTGTGCATTCCATTACAGCAAAGGAAACCTAGAGTTAGCCACAGGAAGAAGCAAACGATTAGCCAAGACTTGCTCAAGTGGATTCCCACAGAGCTCTATACCTCTAACCAGGGCAAGATGTCTCTGGACTAAACAGCTAAAGGCTGAGAAGATTCTATAAAAAGGGTTTTAGAGAACAGATCAAAATTTTTCCCTGTATGAAGTTTTCCCCAAACCGATCTTTATGAACATATATATATATATATATATATATATATACATACATACATACACACATACCCTAAACTAACAGGGACTCTAAATTTAACAAGAATGTATTTGGTAGAACTGAAACTGTAGGGGGTTGCTCTTGCGGCTCAGTCAGTAGAGTGCTTGTTGCACACACATGGGAGCCTGGATTTGATCCCCTGGCAACCATCCACACAGGAAGGCCTGACCCAGCATCGAGCACCTGTGATCAAACCCCATGCCAGGCAAGCAGAAGAGATAAAAGGACCCCTCGGGCTTGCTGGCTAGAGTCTCTGTTAAATTGGTGAGCTTCTGGTGCAGTTAGAGACTCTGTCTCACGAAACAAGGTGAGCAGGGATTGAAGGCATCAGCACAGACTCCTGGTACCCCAAAGCCAGACAAAGCCAGACATACTGACATACATACATACATACATACATACATACATACATACAGACACACACACACACACACACACACACACACACACACACACACACACTGGGAGAAGAAAGCAGAAGCAGGGGATTCAGAGAATGAATTCAGAGAATAGATGTGGAGGGAATGCACAGAGTACAGACTGACCAGATGAGCACATGGTTAGCTCTGTACCTTTCTCTGCTCCACTCTGGTCAGATGAGCTAGCCGGGAGACTACCCTAGTAAAAGGTCTAAGCTTTAAACTATACTAAAAATCTCTGTATCTTATTTATACCACTGGCAGGTCCAAGAAAGTCCAGTTATATCACTTATTTATTTTAAGTACGCATTTCTGTACATTGTGGGTGCTAAGAAAGTACTTTTCCACTGAGCCCACCTTTAGCCCCCAAACGTATACTGACTGATGCTGTGGCTTCTTCCCAAGGCTGAATAAGAGTCAAATAGTAGTCTGGGGGCTAGAAACGGCTCAGCAGTTAAGAGCACTTCTTGTTCTTAGAGAGTACCTGTGTTCAATTCCCAGCACCTACACAAATCTCTCAATCCTCTGTAACTCCAGTTCCAGGGGATCTGATACCCTCTTCTGACAGGCACACATATGCTTCAGACACACATGCACACCAAACACAGATACACATAAAATAAAACAAATAAATCTTAAGAGGAGCCGGGCTGTGGTGGCGCACGCCTTTAAACCCAGCATTTGGGAGGCAGAGGCAGGCAGATTTCTGAGTTCAAGGCCAGCCTGGTCTACAGAGTGAGTTCCAGGACAGCCAGGGCTACAGAGAGAAACCCTGTCTCAAAAAACCAAAAAGTAGATAGATAAATAAATAAATAAATAAATCTTAAGAGGAAAAAAGGAAAGATGTCTTTTGTAGCAGCTCTGCAGCAGCTTCCCATGGCTGCCCAGAGGCTTACAATGTTTAATGGCATCAAACACACATTTCTTTCACCAGTGTTAAAGGCAATGTGAAATCTCACGGAGCTATATAATCAAGGCAATTCTTTAAATTAGTGGGGCTATTTGCCTCCCAGAGGCTTGGGGTCCATGTGTGTTCCTAGACTCTTGTTTTCTTCCAACTGTGGCCACTGGGATTGTTCTAATGATGGCAGCTATCTTGTTCCAATCTCCTTCTCCTGTTAACTTACAAGGATACTGTGATAATACCATGCTTAGCTAGATGACCCAGGATAGCTCAGCCATGATGACTGGAGTTTGGAACCCACATACTTAAAGGTGAAAGGAAATAAACCCCACAGCCACATACACATAATAATTAACAGACTTAAAAAAAAAGTCAATGAAATCTCAGGTACGTAAGCTACTATCCTCTGTAAGTCAAAATAGTTAAAATCTTTATCAATTAGTAGAAAGTCTAAAATTTTAAAAACCAATAAATTCAGGGCTGGAGAGATGGCTCAGTGGTTAAGAGCATTGTCTTCTTCCAGAGTACCTAGGTTCAGTTCCCAGCAGATCTGTAACTCCAGACCCAGGAACTCCACCGCCCTCTCCTGGCCTCTGTGGGCATTGCATGCACATGGTACACAGACATACATGTAGGCAAAACATCCATAGACCGAAAATAAATGAAAAAAAAAGATTGAACCAATAAAATCTTGTCAGGTAGAGGGCCCAAGACTGTTCCTTTTGCTCAACTTATGTGATGGGAAAGAGAAAATACTTTCTTCCTTCTTGTACTTGACCATAGCACCCTGAAAATTGGGCATACACATTTTTTAAATTCATGTTCTAGCCATGACTGTCGATGGGCTAGGCTACAAGGAGCTGAGACACAACAATGTTTGGCTGGGTATGATTTTTCTTTCAATTAATTCCATATCCAGCAGGGGCACCAAAACAGTGAGATTCTGTATCTAAGACGGGTGGTTAGGCTTCATGGTTCAACTGCTACCTTTGATACCTAATTCTGGAGCTATGGATGCTACTCAGTGGATGAAAGGCTTGATGCTCTGAGTTCACCTCAGCACCACAAAACAGAAAGAGAAGTTAGTTCTAAGGTACACTAACTGAACATAGTTTGCATATGCTCGGCCCAGGGAGTGGCACTGTTAGGTGTGACCCTGTCAGGCAGGGGTGGTGCACGCCTTTAATCCCAGCACTTGGGAGGCAGAGGCAAGCGGATTCTGAGTTTGAGGCCAGCCTGGTCTACAGAGTGAGTTCCAGGACAGCCAGGGCTACACAAAGAAACTGTGTCTCGAAAAACCAAAAAAAAAAAAAAAAAAAAAACCAAGCCGGGCAGTGGTGGCACAAGCCTTTAATCCCAGCACTCTGTGTCTCGAAAAAACAGAAAACAAACAAACAAAAAAAGGTGTGGCCCTGTTGCAGTAGGTGTGTCACTGTGGGTGTGGGCTTTAAAACCCTCTTCATAGCTGCCTGGAAGCCAGTATTATGCTAGCAGCCTTCAGATAAAGATTTAGAACTCTCAGCTCCTCCTGCATCATGCCTCCCTGGACACTGCCATGTTCCCACCTTGATGATAATGGACTGAATTTCTGAACCTGTAAGCCAGCCCTAATTAAATGTTGTCTTTATAAGACTTGCCTTGGTCACGGTGTCTGTTCACAGCATTAAAACCCTAACTAAGTCACTCACTGTTTCTCAAACCAAGGGGATCTTTAAGGGCTGGGGATAACTCAGTGGTTGAGTATTGGCCTAACAGGTCTACAACCCATTTTGAGACACAGTGCAACACACACACACACACACACACACACACACACACACTATACAAGGGACATGAAATGAAATGATGAAAAAAAATAAAATGAAGATAATCCTACTGACTTGTTTTAGGACTCAACGATTAACAGTTCTAAGGACTGAGTTCAATCAAATGTTAAATGAACCAGATTCTTGCTTATATCTTGTCAGTCTCTGTTCTAAGGTGGCACAGTTCTCAGTCTTAACTAATGCACCCGAGGAGATATATTTTACATATAGGTAAATATATCGAGTGGCATTTTCCCAGAAGTGCCCAATATACTAATTTAACCAAAACGACATCCTGCGTTGCAATTCAGCTTGCTACAACAGCAGGGCCTGGCCATTAGAAGAGTTAAACAACCTGCTGAGCAAAGAAACTCACAGAAGACAGTAGCAGCCCTGTTAAACAGCTGTCTCAGGCCTCCTAAAGAAAGACACACATCGGCGAGGACAGTAGGGTTTGTGATTCTTAATGGCCTTGCAGCTTCAGGGACAGTGGTGCCCATGGTACAGTATTTCCCAGAAGGCAATGCTCTGGGAGGGGCAGTACCAGCTGTGATAGACTCTCACTGCCCACTTCCCTTATCTGCCCATCTGCAGGGGGTGGGGGGCGGAGCATATTGTGCCTGCACTTCAAAAGCTGGCCAGCATCCACGGAGGCACCCCCATTCCAAGGCGGTGTACCTCCCCTGGCATTCAATGTACTTTAACGACAAAGGACAGGAGTGGGAGAGTCAGACCCCACCAACTTGGACAAGCTGTCACAGAAGAAGTGAGCCACCCTTGGTGAGAGAGAGTCAATTTTTGAGGCCCAAGGATTGAAACCTCTTTAAATTAGACGTGTAGCTTTTATGTTAAAAAAAAAAGGGGGGGGGGTAAAGAAAAGATGGCCAAGCCAGCATTCCTCAAATGGTTTCTACACATTAGGTCACAGAATTCACATGATTCCCCTCTGATGTAAACACCATTTCATTCCCATTTTACAGTCAGGAAGTGGAAGGAGTTCTTTAAGGTAACCCAGCAGCAGGCATAGAAACATGTCTGTGGCCTGCGGTGGTGGCACACACCTTTAGTCCCAGCACCCAGGAGGCAGAGGCAGGCAGTTTGAAGCCAACCTGATCTACAGAGCAAGTTCCAGGACAGCCAAGGCTACATACAGAGAGAAACCCTATCTTGAAAACTCCAGGGGACAAGGAGAGAAGAAAGAAAAAGAAAAAAAAAAGAAACGCGTTCGCAGCCGGGCAGTGGTGGCGCACGCCTTTAATCCCAGCACTTGGGAGGCAGAGGCAGGCGGATTTCTGAGTTCGAGGCCAGCCTGGTCTACAGAGTTAGTTCCAGGACAGCCAGGACTACACAGAGAAACCCTGTCTCATAAAAACAAAAAAAAAAAAAAAAAGAAGAAGAAGAAAAAGAAACGCGTTCGCCTCTGCGGGGGCAAAGCCTAGCTGGCTTCAAGCCTAGCGCATTCACTTTGCTTGCAACTTCATGAAGTTAGGCACCGAGGGCAGAGAACAATTCCAGGAGGTTCTAGACACAGTCCTATGTCAGAATATGACCTCTACGCCCCACACATCTCTGAAGCTACTGGAGCGATGACAGAGGGCTTGCTGAGACCTGGAAGCTCATGCCGGGCCTGCCTTCCCGAATCCCTGCTCCTTCTAATCCCTACGGTCTTGAAGTTCCTGAGTCTTACTAAATTACCCAGCTCCCCCACTTCCAGAGTGGGGACAACAACTTCTATTTCACAGTGTTTTCTGAAGATGACAACCCTTCAGGGGATCTCCCTAGTACTTTAGTATCTAGAGCTATTTAGATACTAAAGGTTATTTAAGCTTCTCTGACTTCTCGGTGGCAAGGCTTGGAGCTAACACAACTCTTTGGCCTCTTTTTTCAAAGGCTCCATACTTAATTAATGTACATCTTTCCAGAAGTTTCCACTGCTTTTTGGAGGGACTGGCCGCTGTGGCATCACAGCTGGCTAAATGGTCCATGACATAAGATCACTTTTTCTTCTTTGGACTCTTTTCCTTACCCCTAATCTAAGCTCATTCTGTCTCGTGTCAGGGTTAAATCAGACTAGCAACTTACATAGTCCTTTCCAATACAAGTCTTATGTGAAGGTGGTGTGAGGGCACACCTGTCAACCAGTGGCTTTCCAGGATGCTTTTCTTCAGGAAATGGAGCAGAGAACCATGTGACCCCATGTTCCCTCTGGTAGACCAGGGCCCAAAGGATCATGGAAGATACAGGCCCAATAGGAGAAGGTGATTCTAGCAGGTCTGGGCAAGGTACTACCCTAAGGACTGGTGCCACTGTTACACCAGGGTCTCCATCCTGTTTCTCACATCAAGGCTATCCCACACCTCCAGTATATGTTAAAGCCTTCTTAAGAATTTTAATTCTTGCCAGGCAATGTGGTGAACACCTTTAATAACAGCACTCAGGAGGCAGGGGCAGAGGTAGGCTTAACTCTATGAGTTTAAGGCCAGCCTGGTTTACAAAGTGGGTTCCAGGATAGCCAAGGCTGTTACACAGAGAAACCTTGTCACAAAAACAAAAACAAACAAACAAAAAACAAAAGCAAAAAACAAAAAGAATTTAAAATTTTTCATGTATTTTATATATCTACTTATCATGGCTAGGGATGGTGGTACACACTTGATCCCAGTGCTGAAGAGAGACAGAAGTATCTTTCTTTGAGGCCTGCCTGGTCTACAAAGCCAGATCCAGGACAGCCTGGATTACAAGAAAAAATACTGTTTTAAAACAAACAAATAAATAAACAAAACAAAATGCCCACAATAAAATAAAATAAAATAAAATAAAATAAAATAAAATAAAATAAAATAAAATGAATGTATACAAGGATGAGATTCAAGACATAGCTCAGAGATTAAGAGTGCTGACTTCTCTTGCAGGGGACCTGAGTTTAATTCCCATGTACCTATATTAGGTGACACACAACTGCCTGTAACTCCAGCTCAAAGGGATCTGACACCTTTTTCTGGCCTCTGTGCATGCAGACACACACAGACACAGACACAGACACACACACACACAGACACACACACACACACACACACACACACACACACCACACACACATAGGTAAAAATAAAAATAAATCTTAATGAAAAGAACACAGAAAGTTTTGGCTTGGAAAATATATGTGATATCAATTTAAATACAACTTATATAAACAAATTATAAGGCTACATTTCAAGCTTTTGTAAGCAAATCATCAAATGGCAAAGGGAAACCCCTACATATGGTTTCCCATATATACTTCAATTCTCCTTATTGTTCCTTGAAGGTTTCCTCAGACTCATAAGCCACAGTACAAAAGATTTACTCTGCTGATCGGAATCCATATCTGACAGAGGCTGAATTCCACACCCCTTACATCCTAATATGCTTTGCAAAACCACAGGGCTAAATTAATTAATTAATTTTTTGAAACAGGATTTCACTATGAGGCTGTAGTTAACCCGGAACTTATTATGTAAATGGCTTTGAACTCACTGCTGGGACTAAGGGTTTGCCTGTGTCACCATGCCCAGATAACATATGTTTAATCTAAATGGAATTAGAAATGAAAATAGAAGCCCAAGGCAACATTGATAATTGACTCAGTAGCAAGCAAGGCGTGACACACTGGTAAAGCTTGAGAATCGCTACAGAAATGTACTATGCTCACAATGAAAACAATGACATTTCTTGTATCTTCATTAAATCGACTGACAATGTCATATAGATGATGGCGAACTTTTTAAAAAAAAAGTCACCGACTTAAAAATACAATTACCAGGTGGGGTGACTCACACTTTTAATCCTGGCACTTAAGAAACAGAGGCAGGTGGATCTCTGTGAGTTCAAGAGCAGCCTGGTCTACATAGTGAGTTCTAGAACAGCCAGAGCTACATAGTGAGATCACTTCTCAAAACAAACAAACAAACAAACAATAAATAAAGCGAACACAATTTATAATAAATCTAATAAGCTAAATATAATAATATAAATATCTGAAAATATTAGCTCACTGATACTGACGAAGTAATTGTAGAAGTAAAATTTCCTTTCAGAGCTGCCTGGAAAAAGGAACATGTCTCTACTCTGCTTTATTTCCTCAGAAAAAAAAAATAAGGCAAGCTTTATGACTAATAATAAAAACACAAACAGTACTTTTAAAAAGCTGGAATGTTCTTTTCATCAGATAATCCCCAGCATAATGAACCAGAACCCCGCTGGGCAGCTCCACCAAAGTTGATCCTGGAGCTGAATGAAGGCTTTAAAGAACACGGAAGTGGAGATTGAAAAAAGAAAAAAAAAGCAGAGGGACCAGGGATGTAGTCAGTGATAAAAGCACAAGTTTAGCAGCCCCTGGATTTGATCTTCCATAAAGATTCAAAAGTAAACAAACAACAGATTGTTTACTTCTGAGTCTGAAAACGGCCTTTGGAGAAAACAGCTAGTTAAACAGATATTTTTACTCTTTAAAATGCAAAGCATCTGAGGAAAAAAAAAGCATGTTGTATATTTATATTTAATGCAAAGCTGCTAAAAAAAAAATAGGGAAAATGTGGGCTCAGCAGTTAAGAGTAGGTCTACAGAGGACCTGAGTGAGTTTGATTACTAGCACCCACTTTGGGGGGGCTCAGAACCATCTGTAGGTCTAACTCTAGGGAGATTTTACAGCCCCGGCCTCAGAGGCGCCAGTGCTCAGGTGCACAGACCCACACATACATAATTAAAATAAAAATGAGGAAAATGTTTAGAAATAGTCAAAACTGGAGACAAACTTGGTGTCCCACAATATGGGGTTGGTTCAGAAAACCAAAACTATGTGAGCATCTTTTAGTGACGAAGACTCGTTTATAATGAAGTGAGGGGAGGAGTTAGGAACTGTAGAAAACACACCCAGCTTTATAGAGAACAGCTTTCCCGTTGTTCCCTTTCGGAAAATTTAAAGTCACTGCCACAAACCACGTTCTCCTCAATAAAAAGTAAAGTAAGAATGTCATGTTGCTGGAGAGATGGCTCAGAGGTTCATAGCGCTGGCTGCTCTTCCAGAGGACCCAGGTTTGATTCCCAGCACTCGCGTGAAGGTTCACAACCGTCTATGACTCTAAATTCTAGGGAATCTTATCTTCCTCTTCAGACGCCCATGGACACCGCATGCTCAGGGTACACAGACATCCGTGCAAGCAGAGTACCCACACACGTAAGAGTGAGCATCACCGTCACGAGGTTGTAGTGCGGTTAGCTAGAGGAAGCGGGTCGAACCATCCAGAACAATCTCAATAACTCTAGCTCTTACATCTACAGATGTGCAAAAACTAGGAAGGTATGAGGGTTATGTGTTTGTAAAATTCAGACAGTAAAAACAGACTTATTCTGCCCAGTTTTTCTACATATTTCTTATTACTTGTAATATAAGGGAGATCTGGATGCGGGGATAGTCACACACAATGATAACCCTGTTAAAGCCTACCTTAGCTCTTTGTTAATAGGAGATAAACCTTAGTTGAGGTAGACATACCGTTCACACATCATTTCAATGAGTCTGTTTTATATTAAACTAGTCAGTACTCTTTACTAGTTAAAGCAAAATATCCTCATAGCCTCACAAGAACGTAGGAGCTCCAACTGAAGAACCATCAGACTGCTAACAGAGAGGCAGCCCATCAGAACTCAGTCATTTCTTGCTTCCTCACAGGTCCCAGCCCTCCTGATTATGGACCCCATAATACTTGGGTTTTGTTCTACTGGACTATAAGTCACAAGGGCAGCCACAGAATCTCCATTACCTCAGCATTCTTATATAATAGTTGCTTAATAAATGTTCAGCAAATATTTTGAGTTGAATGGCTACCTGATATTCGTAGTTCAGGATTTGATTCCACCAGAAGGAAAAGGAAAGCTACTATGCTATCTTTAGTTCAGATTTCTTAGGATTGTTGGGGTTTGGGGGGAGCAGGGCATAGTAGTGCATATCTGCAATCCCAGGACTGGGGAGCCTGAGACAGGAGGATCTCAAGTTTGAGAAACCCTACACAGTAAGATTGACCTTCCTGGCTCCTTTTCTCTCCCCCTTCCCCTCCCCCCCATTTTCCCCTCAAAATATAGCCTCAACACACTACTTTTTTAAAAAAGGTCATAATCTGTATTTCATTGTCTATTTTAATAAACAAAAGATAATTTCTCTGCATATTTTGTTTAAAGTTGCACGGACAATGAGAGCTAATGCAGGGCCTGATTAATCACCTTGGGTCCCGTACATCCCCGGCCACTGCCCACTCTCCACAATACCAGGGTTGTAGACAGGCCACATGCTTCTGATCCTTCCTAATACCTCCTAGGACTTTTACCAAGCTCTGAGGAAAAGAAACTCAGAACAGGGTGAACAACCTACCGGTGTCCCTGAGTTTCTCTAAAGGTTCATAAGTCAACCAGTTTGACTTACAAATGAAACTAACAGTAAATTAAATATTAACTTGCTTAAAAAAGCAAACCAAAACGAAAAAAACAAACCTCTTTTACTTGGGAGTCCTCCTAGGACTTTTACCAAGCTCTGAGGAAAAGAAACTCAGAACAGGGTGAACAACCTACCGGTGTCCCTGAGTTTCTCTAAAGGTTCATAAGTCAACCAGCTTGACTTACAAATGAAACTAACAGTAAATTAAATAATAACTTGCTTTAAAAAAAAAAACCAAACCTCTTTTACTTGGGAGATCACTATGAAACAAGACTCTATCAGTGGACCAAGGAATACAGGTCTATAAAAACAAAACAAACAAAAATGAACTTTACTTGCTTCTA
Organism: Grammomys surdaster; assembly: GCF_004785775.1. NCBI lineage: Eukaryota > Metazoa > Chordata > Mammalia > Rodentia > Muridae > Grammomys > Grammomys surdaster. The sequence continues at coordinate 10,368,170 of NW_021621323.1, read as the reverse complement.
GGAAAGGAAAAGAAAAGAAAGGAAAGGAATGGAAAGAACAAGAAAGGAGGAACTGGTAGAGAGCTCGCTACAAATACCGTCTGTGAGGTCCAGGCTTCTCATTCTCTGTCTGTCCGGCTGCTTTAATCTCTCTTGAACACTTAATAGCTCCCAGGACAGAGGGTGGGGACAAAACCTTCTTAGGTATCCACCTGCAACGTTTAACTTCCTGAAAACCTCCCTTCCCACTCTAGGGAAGTAGACAACAGTATTTCACGTGCTAACCTGGGCCCGACAGGTCTGTCAGAAGGAAACTGGCATTTACCTAAACCAACTGGAACTTGTTATTATTTACAGGTCAAGAGTTAAAATTTATTGAAGTTTGCTTTGAAAAAGAGGTTTACGTTCTGACTCTTGTATTTACTAACCTCATTAATCCTTAAGTTAATCCTCATTATTGTCTGTGGTAGTCCTAATGTCATTTTTACGGGTTCTGGATGGTTAACGTAACCGAGGATTCACAGATAGTTAAATGAAGCTAGGCGTGAAACCAAAGAACTGAACATTTAAAGAAGGATTTAAAGTCCACGCGAACCCACTGACAAAAAGAGTTGAGCCTCTTCAGAATTTCAAACATGTCAAAATGATTTTTAAGATCATTTTAGAAATAAGCAGGTCTTGAAAATAGAGGAACGGCGGATAAATAAAAGATTACAGGAAATAACGTTTGAACTATTTGCTTTTGAGACAGAACGACCACCGGACCCACAGATTGTGACGGTGTAAGGTCCACTCCCACCTCTCTGTGCTGAAAGAGTCTCCCTTCGTTAAGGGGCGCGGGTCTGAACGCCAAAGGCAGAGAGCTGGTCTTGTGAACCGCTCGTCAGCGAGTGACAGTCTCTCCTCCGCCACCAGAACTTCAACCCTGACCCCTCAGAGCGGCACTGCACAAGCTACGGTTTAACCTGTGCCATTTCAACACCGCCACCAAGTACCCGAAAATGGGTCGCAAATGAATGAGCAGCAGGCTAGGAGGAGAGACAGCCACCAGCTGACCCCCAACAGATGAAAACTGAGCAAGGATGCCCGGGGCGGGGCGGCCTGGGGGGAGGCGGTGGCGACCAGAGCCACGTCCCCCGCTGGAGCCACGTCCCCGCGCGCTCCGCAGGACGCGCAGCCCGCAGCCCATCCTCCTCCCGGCCCGGCGCTCACCGCTCGCAGCCGGTGCTCGCAACGCCGGGGGCGCTCGCTGGGCGCGGAGGACCCGGGGGACCGGGCCTGAGAGCCGCAAACTTTGCGCGGGTCTCGCCCGCAGAGGTAGCCGCTCTGCCCCAGGCCGCAGTCCGGGCGCCGCAGCGGGCCGGGCTCCGGGCGGCTCCGGCGGCGCCGAGGGCGGGGTCTCCGGCCGGCGGAGCCCGGGGCAGCGCGCAGCTCTGTTTACCGCGGGCCCGCCCTCCTCCCCAGCCCGCGCCCTGCGCGCTCCTGACATCATTCATTCTCGCACTCTCGCCAGCCTCTCCTGCTCCCAGCCGTGACTCACCCCGGGCCCGAGGCTCCCGCGGGCTCCCGCGACTCCGGGCGACCGAGTCTCTCCGGACGCCTAGCCGAGCTCGAAAAACCGGTGCGACTTCTTCGGGGAGGCGATCCCAGCCGACCGACCCTCCCTCCCCTCTGCGGCCCTAGAAGATGCCGCGAAGGAGGGGCTTGGCAGGCAGCACGAGGTGGCTCCGGGCCGCAGGCTGAGCGCAGAGCCGTGCAGACCTTCCCGAACGCGGGCGGGGATCAATCTGGGAAAGTTCTCTGGGTGCCGCTCCCAGCAACTTTCAGGGGTGGGGCAGGGGAAGGGATAAGCCACCTCCGCACCTCCTCGGATTTCGGAAACTGCTTCCTAATAACGACGTGTGCGGGCCAGGGGAACCCGCTCTGACTCAAGGAGTGGTTCCCCGCCTAGGTCGAGGGGGTGGGTTTCCAAACATCACAAGACCGCTTGGCGAGGTTAGTCACCACAGCCCTGGTGGCACCTCTAGGTGAGCTGGAAGGGTGCTTGTTCCCGGTTAATGAGACTAATGATGCTAACCACCTTGTCATTTGCCCCGTTAGGTGAATTGCATCCTGGCAAGGATGAGAAACCGGAACCAGAATGACCACTGAAAGAGTGACTCTACTTAAATGGACCTGTGCGTTTGTTGCCTTGGGGGTACAAGTGTTTATATGTGTGTGTCCCCCGCCCCCGTGATCTCACCAATTAGGTTGCAGGAAGGGTTGTCTCTGTCTAAAAATGGCCAAGGCTCGGGCATTTCCTTAGAGTCGTTTCCACACCTTGTGGCAGTTTTCAGTCAACCCTGGTCATCTTGGAGGATGTAACTAGGCATCTAGGCAATTGGCTAAACCTCCAATGAATTTAATTAATGGAAATGCTTTTTATGACATTGCCTACTTCCCTTCTGGTTTAGGTTTGCACGTGTCGGATTGTACAGACTGTCCTATGGGGATTAGCATAATCCACAAAAATAATAAGCATTTCTGGTGTTTCGTGTGGGTATCATTTGTGTCAATAATCATTAAACCCAATGGCAGCAAAATAGAACTTCTGAGGGAGGTGCTAAGCTGGCAGGTCAGAGATGATGTCACAATACAGAAGTTTAAGTGAACCTCTTCAGCAATTAACCACAGGTTAGACGTCATTGTGGGGAGTGCACTTGTTTTTAAGCTACAGAAAGGTAGAAATCCAAAACAGAGTATCAACAATGACATTTATTTTCCTTGGGTTTATTTTTCCTTTGCTATAAGGAGTTCCTTTTTGCATTTACAAAACCTAGGCATTTTGCCCAGAAGGCAATAGAAATGGATTGGTTTGCTAGCATGCTGACCAAGTAAATGGAAATTTGAACCAACCTTTTTTTTTTCCCAGACAACCACAGATGTAATTCAGAAGTTTAGCGTCTGATCCATGGGTGACAGAGAGGATCGAGAGTCTATGTAGGTGAATCTGGGTGAACAGCCCACCTACCTCCTACTTCATAATTCAAATATTTGTACACTAGGGAGAGATATACCTAATATAAGTATACCTCTATACTTACACCAAAGTAAAGACCTGAGGGTTTTTGAACTGTGTACATGGATGAAGTCTTAAAAGCCCCAAAGCCCTCAGTCCTGGGTGCACTGTTGTAGGATATGATTGCTAGAGATTCTACATGGGCTTCAGTGCCCAAGACTGTTTAACGGAGACAGGAACAGTCTAGGAACATGTGGTCCTGTTGTGCTTCAGTTGCCTATTCTGTCATACCATTTACAAATAAATAAATAAATAAATAAATAAATAAATAAATAAATAAAGCTGGGCATGGTAAAACACTCCTATAAGTCTAGCTTTTGGGAGCCAGAGTCAGGAGCTTCGGGAGATCAAGATTGACCTCCTCTATAGAGGGACCTCAGGTCATTCTGAGCTACGTAAGACCCCGACTCCAAAACTCAAACAAAATACAAACAAGTAAGAGCAGACTTAGAATGAGCTTCGTGGGTTTTCTGTGACGCTCACTCTGTGACGTGAACAGATGATGGGGTTGGTGACAGTACTTGGCTATTCTTCTAGGGAAAGGGGTGGGTTTCAGTTCCCAGCACTCACATGGCAGCGTACAACTGTCTTGTCACTCTTGTCTCAGGGGATCCAATGCCCTCTTCCGGCTTCTATGGGCCCTGCATACACACAATGAACGCAAACACCCATAGGCATAAAAATAAAAATGTAAAAAGAAAGCAAATTATTTCTCTTAATGCCCTTGTTTTGACAGTTACTTTTCACTGAAAGAGATTTCTTTTTCTTTCAATCTACCAAAGTTTACTAAGTCCAGGGTTCACCATCTTTTAAAATGTTTGTTTGGGCTGGACAGATGGCTCAGAGATTAAGAGCAATGGCTACTTTTACAGAAGACCCAGGTTCAGTTTCTAGCACCTGAATGGTGGCTCAACAACCATCTGTAACTCCAGTTCCAGGGGACCCGACACCCTTTTCTGGCCTGCAGAGGCATCAGGCAAAACACCTACACACATAAAATCAAAATAAATCTTTAAAAAATAATTGATGTTGGTGACCTTTCTAAAGGAGAGAAAGGAATTGGAAATAAATCTCGGTGGTAATGTTTGACCAGATTTGTGAGCTGGACCCCTACTGAGGGAAAACAAACAACTAAATTGGTTTCTTTGAGTGGAAAGGGTGGTAGGAGCTGGGTGTGGTGGTACATAGCTTTAAACTGATCCCTGAGTAGGATTACTAAGAGGATCTATCAGAGTCAGCCTGGGCTACACCAGTGAGACCTAACTGGAAAGGTATCGAGAAAGGAGGGCGGCTTGTAGGTAAACAGGTTCACGTCAGTTCCTTTTCAAAGCAAGAGCACACTGTAAATCAGCTTTTACAAATATTTCTTTGGTTTGATAAAACAAACTGATTAACACAGGAAAAAATAGTACTTTTCTCTTCCTTTTAGTTTATCTTCTGCTTTCAACATACCCAGAGTCAGGTATTTAACCAGTGAATTTTTATCGAGTTTCCACTTGGTGCCCATGGTTGTTTATCTAAGGATCGACCTATGTACTTTCTAAGAAAGTCTAAGCAATAGGAAAAGGTTTCTCTCTCCTTCCTTCCTTCCTTCCTTCCTTCCTTCCTTCCTTCCTTCCTTCCTTTCTTCCTTCTTTCCTTCCTTCCCTCCCTCCCTTTCTCCCTCCTTCCTTTTTTCTTACTTTTCTTTCTTCCTTCCTTGCTTCTTTCTTTTTCTTTTTTTCTTTCTTTCTCATTATACGGGAATGTTTATGGACGTGTCTTCTGTAATTTCCCTGACATCTCGTATTCTGCCTGGCATGTAATTGTTAAGGTGATAAAGGAATGAGGAACCACAAGGAACAAAGGAGAAGAGAATTCTGTTGCGGAATATTACATAACCAGCGGGGGTGGGGAGGAATAACATAGGTCTACCTTATGCACTCTTCTGAGGAGGGTAAATAGTGAGGTCACTTTAGAAAGCAGTCTCACGTTTAAAAAACAAAACAAAAACTATTCAGGACCATGGAGCTAGCTAGCTCAGTGAATAAAGGTGCTTGCTACTCATCCTGATAGCCTGAGGTCAAATCCTGGGATCCACATTATAGAAGGAGAGAGTTGTCCTCTGACCTCCACGAGTGCCCTGTGGCTAGTTCCACAAAGGAATCTTTGGTAGAGCAGTGCCTTAAGGGAAGAGGAAGAGCAGAACATAAAAATGAAAGTAGAGAGGGAGACTGTTGGTGGATAAAAGATTCAGGCAGGGAGAGGAGAGTGGGATGGGAAATCGATAATAGGTTGTGAGACACATAACCCAAGTAAAGTCTGTGTGGAAAAGCCATATGGAGATCTGTTGTCTTTAACTCAATTAAAAAGCATAGTGGTTTTTTTTTTTTTGGGGGGGGGGAAGGGGTTCAATAATTAGAAGAGAGATACACTGAGTGGCTGAGTAATGCTGCCCCCAGAAGCTGTGGGTTACTTAAAAACAAAAAAGATCCATTACCAGGTGGGACACTTTGATATGAGCTGATGCTCAGGGAAGCTCCAGAGTCCCCCCCACCCCCCAACAACACAGGCTCTTGCTGTTCTTCTTGGCTGCCCACAAGAACTAGGTGGTAAGACTCTATAACTAAAGGTACTACACACCTCAGTTGCAAGATAGAGAGTAATCAAACTAAAACTAAAGGAACACTTCCTCCCTGGTGGGATATTTCATGGTGCCAGAAGGGACTGGGCAGGCTGCAGGACGGAAAAGGGCATCAATGGTCTGACTTAGCTGTGAACCTGGGGCACAGCTGCCAGGCAAGATGCACAATAGTGACAAGGCTTCTCTATCACGAGGTGACCAAATGCTCTCTGATTGCCCTGGAGGCTCTCAGGAGGGAAACCATGCTTGGTATTTTAAACCCATCAAAACCACTTCTCATTGGTGCTAAGGGGGAAGTCACTGTTTTGTTTCATTGAGTTTCCACAGTGTCAACTGACTTCTAAATATCTGTGTTTCTACCTTTAAACAAACGATGCCCTCAGCCTTAATCCTGGAAGCATCTCTTCGCAATGAGCAGCGGCGATTTCAGAGACTCATGGCTGCTCAAAAAACCACAGCGCCTGTGGAGGACAACATCCAGAACACCACCCATGGCCATGCCGTGCATGGTGCAGGCTGGGGAAGACACCCAGAACCTTAAGTGCCTCCATGCCACGTGACTCTGGAAGGTGGTAGAGACACCACCACCAACACCCCTGCCTGATGCCATGCCATGCTGAGCCGATGGGTAAAGGACATCTAGTGACCCATCTGACACCAGGCCACTAGGTGCAGGTGGAGGACAACCAGAGGCCCACTAGTCACATGGTCCTCCCACAGCAGAAGCCACTGCAATGTGTAAGTATGGACTGGGCAGATGGGACAGAAAGAGAAGAGGAACGGTTTGAGCATTATGAAGAGAAGTTGAACTGGAGACGCAAGGATGGAGATGAACACCCTGTTGTAAGTAGCCTGCCTCACCATCTGAGGTTATGGTAAAGTGTCATGCTGCCGCTGAAGGGTATGTCTGGGTCCATGGCCATTGAGCAGAAGGAGTCTGTGTCAACGTTAATGGTTCATATCACTAAAGATCATACAGATGTCCATGGTCTGGGCTGCCACCTGTGACCACACTGATGTTAGACATCAGCCCTTCACTAGCTGAGGAACTCTGGAGAGCTGACCCTACCTCTCACCAGTTGCAGCACTCGGGGAGAGTGGGCTCTGCACCTCGCCTGGACAGCACAGTCTACCTGGTCCTGGTGGCATGAGAGTAAAAGAGTTGACTCTGCCCTTTGCTGGGTGAACTAGCCAGGGCAGTACTGGAGAGCTCACCCTGGTGATGTGGGGGCAGGAGATAGGGCGGGTTGAACAACTCAGCTACCACCAAGACCCAGATCCAGGGCTGCGAGTTGGTCCACCCCCAAAACCTACTTCATCGGTGAACTCCTGGAGCAGGGCTGGTCCTGCAGATCCAAAGATGCAGGATCTCCGTAACAACAGGACAACAACAGGATGTCTGAGACGAATCCTGGGGAAGATCTAATACTGATAGTGTAGCAGAACCCAGGCCTCGAAGCAGACCAGTGACTCACTGCAGTGGAACTGTGTGGACAAAAGGACAGTGTATGAGGTATAAGGTATTCTGTGGGACACACTGTGGCACACGACAGCTTGCGTGACAAGATGTTCTCTACGCTCTGTTTTGTTTATTTTTTTAATTTTTATTTCTTGTTTTCTTTTGGGAGGGAGGTTGCAAGAGCAGAGAGCAGATAGGAAGGAATGGGGAGATGAGTGAGAATGAGCATGATGTGAAACTCACCAAGAATCAACACGCACACACACACACACACACACACACACACACACACACACACACAGAGAGAGAGAGAGAGAGAGAGAGAGAGAGAGAGAGAGAGAGAGAGAGAGAGAGAGAGAGA
>NW_021621323.1:10315721-10360680 GCF_004785775.1 Grammomys surdaster | reverse complement strand
AGAGAGAGAGAGAGAGAGAGAGAGAGAGAGAGAGAGAGAGAGAGAGAATACTTACTAAAAGCCAGGAAGTGGAATCATACTGAGCCCATGCAGTCAGGGTGCTTGCTTCTACTTCTAAAGCAAAATAAAATAAAAACAGCTAGAAGGTAAGGCACTCTCTCTCTGCATTTTTTATAAATGGGACTCACCATATTGAGGGCGATCCAAGGAGCAAACACCTACTATTTGTTGAATGCTTATTTAAGCAAGGGACTGCAGGGAGTCATGGAGTCAGCCTGGTCTAGCTGCCTTGAGAGTCAGTCATGCTTCATGGGACTTTTCAGGTTAGAGTCAGTGGCTCCTGGGGCACAATGTACCTTCCAGTTCCTGAGAAACAGAGCCACTCACTCAGGCAGTGGAGCGTTCAGACCACCTCTGTGTCTCCACGTTCCTTAGAAGTCAATAGAGCGTATAGAAATCTGACAGGACGATTGGTCTAAGACATTAATCTTGGGTACCCCATGTAGCTCGCAAATACCGACGAGTCTTGGCAGCTACCATTGTGTTTTCTCTCTCAACCACCATGATATTTTGTTTCCGATAAGGGTATAAGGAGTCTGATTGCTTGCAATAAACTTGTCACAGCGGTGACCCCTCCAACCTGTGCCTGGTCAAGATTCATTTCTCAGAAGCCACATCAAGTAACCTTGGCCTGGTAAGTACAAGGGACTAATCAGATTGCTCCATTTGTATTCACATTTAGTTTTTTTCAGTAACCTTTACAAGCCAAGAGAACATTAAAGGAAAGTGATATTGTCACCAGAGATGTCCCTTAGAGAAGTGGCAGAGCTACAATATAAAGCCAACTCTTTTGTCTCCAATACTTACACTTTCAAGTGCTGTTTCCTAAACACCTACGCGGTTATAGCTCTTTTAAAAAAAAACCCAATATATTTTATAGTTTTAAAATTAAGAGTCAGGTGCTTGCTGCTAAGCCCAACTGCCTACTGGAGTTCCATCCTCAGGACCAACAAGATGAGAGAACCAACTCCAAAAATTGTCCTTTGATGTCTACAAGTGCACTGTGGCACACACACACACACACACACACACACAGAGACAGAGACAAAGACAGAGACAGACAGAAAGAGTAAATACATGTGATTAAAAAATAAACTGGATTATTTTAAATTATTAAAAATATCAGATGGTGGCGCACGCCTTTAATCCCAGCACTTGGGAAGCAGAGGCAGGCGGATTTCTGAGTTCGAGATTTCAAGAGTTCGAGGCTAGCCTGGTCTACAGAGTGAGTTCCAGGACAGCCAGAGCTATACAGAGAAACCCTGCCTTGAAAAAAAAAAACCAAAAAAAATATCAGATGGCTCTGAGCCTTGTTCCAAGTAAATCATGATAGTAACTATTCAGGTGGGAGCTCAGAATGAAGAGGATGGGGGGAAGGGGACAGGAAGACTTTTCTCTGTATTTTGTACTGTATGCTTTGTTCAATATGGAACCAACCTATATCTGGTCAATAGTCAGCTGACTGATCAATCAAAAGAAAACATCAGAACGCCACATAAGAGTGCAACTGAAAACTCAGAGAAGACTCACTACCTCAGGCACCTCCCATTTCGAATTCAATCTGTGTATCATCCATCCTGTCCTTGGAATCCTGTTAGCAGCCGGTTGGTGCGCTAAGATGTGCGTGCTTTGATTACAAGGTATCGCGTCTCTAAAACTGTTCAGTTCTTCATTTAACAATACTCAATTGTTTTGCATTCTTTTATACATTAAAAAAAAAGCCTGATCTTTATAGTTAGCACCTGCTGCACTGTGAATAAAACGGTTACGTATTAAATAAATGTATTTGGGGCATTCAGAAAAGAAACAGTAAGGCTGTTAACGGCCTTTCCTTGGCATCAGCACCCCGTGTCTCTTCTTGGCGGGAGAGGACAGGAAGGGCAGAATGAGGGTAGCTCAGGTTTGCAACTGTCGGGGTACAAGGTGACAGTGCCCGATTGACAGAGTCACGATGACAGCAAGGAACACAAATGGGTCTGCAAGGAAATGGACAGAAAATGCCAGATCAATCGGATGTAGAGATGGAGCCGGCAGGACTCCTCCTTTTGTCTGAGTGCTTACAGGATGCTTGGTGCAAGGCAGAGGATGTCAGAGTAGCCGAAGGTTGTGTGGTGGGGGCAGATGACGGGTTTGAAGTGTGAAGTATGTAAGTGGCGATGCCACACGGGAAGTTGATATTTGTCTGGCATGAGGTAAGAGAGACCCATAGTAGATGAGGCTAAGTTCATTTCTACAGAGGGACTAAAACCCGAAGGTATGTCGGGTGACCGGGAAAAGCCTCGTTCTGAGGAAGATGCACCAGAGAGAACAGGTGAAAAAGAGACAAAGATGTTCCTCAGGTTTGTTGACCTTGAGGTCTTGGCTGAGCTGTGGTTGGGTGGAGTCCTGATTCACTGTGGAGGCTTCCTGAGGCCTGAGCAGTAAGGCATGCAAATGCATTCCTAAGATAAATTTATACAACTTGGGCTGACGTGGAAAATGAGGAGTGACTGCTAATGACAACTGGGCTCTGGGAATGACAAAAATGTTCTGAATTTGATGGAATGGGGGTTAGGGCCATGACTCAGTTGGGAGAGCACTTGCCTGGTCACATTCATAAGGCTCTGGGTTTGATTCCCCAGTGCTACATAAACTAAGCGGTCTTGCACACTCCTTGCCTTAGTTTCCCTTGCAGTAAAGAGAAACCATGACCCAAGCAACTCTGGCTTATTGGTTTCAATCCTTTATCATGGTGGCAGGAAGCATCCAGGCAGGGATGGCTCTGGAGGAGCTGAGAGTTCTATATCTTGTTCTGAAGGCAAACAGGAGAAGACCATCTTCCAGGCAGCTAGGAAGAGGGTCTCTCTCTCTCTCTCTCTCTCTTTTTTTGGGGGAGAGGAAACTTATTTATTTTATTTTATTTATTTTTAAGGAGGAGGATCCTCAAATACCACCCACACAGAGACACACTTCCTCCAACACGGCCACACCTCCTAACAGTGTCACTCCCCGGGGCTAAGCATATTCAAACCACCACAGTCCAGTAATTCCAGCAGGTGGGGGCAGGAGGATTAGGAGTTTAAGGTCAAGGTCATCTTTGCGACTTATTATAGCAAGTTTAAGGGCAGCAGTGTGAGCTCCTTGAGACCCTGTCTTAAAAACTAAAGGCAACCCCACTCCCTGAGAAAATGCTGAAGAGAATGATTGGGAAAGGAAGGTGAGGAGAAAGATAGTGAGGGAACCACCAACAGCTGGGGAGAAATGGCAGCATAAAAGGTGGGACTGGGAAGCATGAATATTGTGCTTGCTTTATCACTGCCATGGGCTGAATCGTGCTCCCCCACGCAAATTCATACATTGAAGCTCTTGCCCCCAAACATCAGAATGTAACCGTTCCTTGACTCATTATAGCCCATAAGAACCCATTAGTGTCTAAAAATTATAAGTGGAAAATAGATTAATATACCCACCTACTAAAACTGACAGCTTCACGGCAAAGTTCCATGCACAGTCTTGGTTGGTGGCCATTATAATCTCATGGCCATCTGGGAGCTGAGACTGGCTGTTGCTCCCTGACATCAGAAAGAAGGATCGCACCACACATTGCTGGCTCAGGAAAGTCATCTAAATTGCAGAAGTACCTTTCCTACTTTGTGTGTATTGATTCCGAGCTGCTGTAAAGTCAAAAAAGAGAGCAGGATCCTGAAGGTAGGAAACTGTCTGTAATCTGCTTTCAAGAGAAGATTAAATGACAATGAGGCCGTTAGGCTAGGTGGGTTCTAAGTGTCCGGTGGCTTTCTTATAGGCAGAAGAACCGTGAACCTACAGAGCTAGCAGGGATGGGTGCGCATGGGAGAAAGACAGACCAGAATAGGATGTAACCATAAAAGGAATGCTCACAAGTACAGGAGAGAAATCAGAGTTACCCTCAATGTCGGATGTCTAGTTACCAATGCTTAGTTGGACATTGTGCTGGTGCCCAATTTTAGTTGGTTAAACCACTCCGTGTGTATGGTTTTTACCTTAACACCCGTGTCCCGGTTGCTTTTCCTGTTTCTGTACAAAAATATTCTGATAAAACTAACTTAAAAGAGAGAGGGCTTAATCTGGATCACAGATCAAAGGTATACGTTTATGGGAAGGCTTGTGATCATGAGATAAGATCTTGGAGGACACACCAGAAGAATGTCCTCCATAGGGAGCAATGGGTGGGGTGGTTGTTGGCCAGGGGAAATCGGTTATAACACCGTGGAAATACTAAGCAAGGGAAGTGTAGGAGAATCATGTGAGTGGTGGGCTGGCTAGTTTTGTACTAACTTGACATAAGCTAGAATCATCCGAAAGGAGGAAACCTCAGCTGAAAAAATGCCTCCGTAAAATCCACTTGTAGGACCTTTTAATTAGTTATTGTTGGAGAGGGCCCAGCCCATTGTGGGTGGTTTCATCCCTGAGCTGGTGGTCCCGGGTTCTATAAGAAAGCAGGCTGAGTAAGACTTGGAGAACAAGCCAGGAAGCAGCATTCCTTTGTGGTCTCTGCATCTAGGTTCCTGCCCTGTTGGAGTTCTTGACCTGACCGCCTTGGATGATGAACAGTTATGTGGAAGTGTAAGCCGAACAAACGCTTTCCTCATCAACTTCCTTTGTGGTCATGATGCCTCATTGCAGCAATAGTTACCATAACTAAAACAGTGCCCAAGGTGACTCTTCTATTAAGAGAACTCGAGGAGCTTTTAGCCTAAGAGAATGTCTTCTACTTTTTTGACTATGTAAAGGAGACAAATTATATGATGTTAAGTAAATATTAACCATGAGTTCCATCAGGGATAATGCTGTCTTGAAAGGGACTTTCCAAAGTTCCCCCTAAAGACTGAAGGTCACCCCACCACTCGCTGTTTGATTGTTTTCTCTGTTTGACAGTCACTGGTATAACCTCTAGGTTAGAGGAAGAGAAGTCATAAACCAGCTAAAGTAATTATATACTGGTTTTAAAGAGAATTATTTTTCAAGGTATGAGTGTGCTTTTGCATGTGTGTGGGGTGGAGATTTGTATAGAGGCCAATGGAAAACTCCAGGCTTTATCCTCAGGATTCTGTGCACTGCTTTCAAGGTAGGGTCTCTCCTTGGCCTGGAGCTGTGCTATACCAGGTGACCAGTGAGCCCAAAGGAATCCTCCTGTCTCCTCTTCCCCAGTGCCAGGGTTACAAGTGTGCATCACCAAGCCTTGGTTTTTAAATGTGGGTTCTGGGAATCATACTCATGTCTCAGTGCTTGCAAGGCAAGCAAATTACTGACTGGGCAATCCCCTGCAGCTCATGTTTCTGAGAGTATTCTGTTACGAGTTGTAAGTCTGTCAGTAGAAGGCCAGTCACCTTGCACAGCGGAGTCTCTAGCTATAAAACTAAAGCCAGCCTTCAGATCCTAGTGTGTGCCCCAGGAAAGCAAATCCCTGGAGGACACATGGGGACAGCCTCACAGGGTTCACCCCTCTCTTCAGAGTTTTTTTTTTTCTAGTTGTTTCCCTAGCTCTGTTTCAACTAGAAACAAATACACACTGTGTCCTCCATGACGCTTCCTCAACCACCACTGAAGACTCACCTTCCGTCAACTCATCTTTCCTAAATGGACTCCAGATGCGAATTAAAGCGTAGTTTTAAAAAGTTAATGTATAAAGAAGGATGGGATGGCTGGATTACGAAGACCTGAGTCTTCAGCTAGTAGTCGAAGTGGAAATGCCTAATGAGAATTGTACCAAGCTGGCTTGTTCATGCACACTTGTTCTGTAATAAAGGGGTGGTAATAATTACACGATGCTGCGCTTTCTATAAAAAAGCACCCAGGCAATGGCCTCGAGCATGTAATAAATCCTCCATCAGTTATCTTTACAACTTCCTAGTACTGCAGTTAAATATGGTCAAGGATAAAGAGACAATAAATGATGAGTAATAAAGGTTAAATCTTTGACTTCTCCATGGCCTCTTCAGCAGTCTTAATCTTAGCTGTGTTCTCAGACAGTGGCCATTACAGTATAGACCATAAATATGACCTATAAATTCAGCATGAAACAACACCTTGCATTCAGACTAATGGTGTTGCTGAAAAGGATCCAAAGCCTCTCTTAGGTCGTTGACTCATTTATCACATCTGAACTTGTCCCCTTGAGTTAAGGATCCGTGACTCCCTAGTTTGCATTTGGTATTGAGTATCAAGTGATTATAGATCTGGAAGAAAAGTAATTGCTTGTCATTGTTTTAAAAAAAATCTTTCTATACCCTTAAAATTACACGTTTTTATTTAATATCTCAACACTGCAATCTACCCACTTATACAATTCCAGATGAAATTCTTAATTGTTTCCCACACTCATCCCGTTTTTTACCGGATTTTAAAAATTGTGTATGTGTGATATGCATGTGTCTGATGTATGATATGTATAAAGCATACACATAGGATATCTGTGTATGATATCTGTTCATATATAGAGCATATGTGCTTATGATATATGTAAGTGCACATTCATGTGTGAATACACGTGTGTGTAAGTGTTGTAACATGAGCGTGGAGGTCAGAAGACCACACTGAGTATCTGTGTTGACTGTGGTCCTTGTTTGCCACTGTACACTGTACATGGGGATGAGTGGAACATAAGCCCCCAAGGAGTCTCCTCTTTCTGCCTCCCACCTGTCTGCAGGAGCACCAGCATCACAGATGCACAGATGTTTACCTATGTAGACCCTGGGGATTCGAACTTGGTTCTCCAGCTCACAAAGCATGTTCTCCATCCTCCTAGCCACCTTCCCAGCCTCTTATATTAGTTCTTTGGGGCAATTAATCTTGTCCATTTCATTTTAGCTGTCTTCCTCTGACTTTAATTGCTATATTTGTTTTTCTTCTAATTAAGCTCAAAGGGAAGGACTAACTTCATTTTCATACTTTATAGTTAGGTGGTTTTAGTAACAGCCTGCTCAATATTTACATTTGAATACTTACATTTTCCACCCACTTTTAAATGCATTGATCCTAGAGGCATTTAGCAAGTAGCCACTAGATGTTTAGTTATAAAGGGAAGAGAAAGGGCTAAAAATTACTTGTATTCAGTGGTCCCAATACAATTGAAAAAATAAGATAAACACATAAGGATCACAATCATCATAATGTGATCATATCTTAATGTATATGTTTTCAAAGTTTTGGGGTTTTTTCCCCCATAAGCTATGGGCAACATGCCAATGCTCTTTGAACTGGTTTTAACTGCTTTGACAAGCCCAACAGATTAGCTTTTGGCTTCTCACTACCTCTCCTACATGCTAAGTAATTTAAGCTGTAAATAACCACATAAACAGCAGAGGGTGAGACAATCCTGGGATAACAGTGGTGTTTAGGGTCACCGAAATAAGTGTACTCACATAGTCAGGATCTTGGCAGGGAAAGACTTATGCTTAAAGAGTTTCACCAAGGGCTGGAGAGTGGCTCAGTGGTTAAGAGTACTGACTGTTCTAGCGGAGGACTTGGGTTCAATTCCCAGCACCTTCAGGGCAGCTCACAACAGCCTGTAACTCCAGTTCCAAGGGATCTGATACTTTCACACAGACATGTAGGCAGGCAAAAATCAATACATATAAAATTATAATACAATATATATTTTAAAAAGTTTAACCAATGCTGGGTGGTGGTGGCGCACGCCTTTATTCCCAGCACTTGGGAGGCAGAGGCAGGCGGATTTCTGAGTTCGAGGCCAGCCTGGTCTACAGAGTGAGTTTAAGGACAGCCAGGGCTATACAGAGAAACCCTGTCTTGAAATACCAAAAAAAAAAAAAAGTTTAACCAAAATGAGTTTAATGCAGATACTATTTATAAAGGATGTCTTCAAAGAGACCAGAGTAAGGATACAGTAAGAAATATTAAAAAATGACATTCCAGAGATACTGGGAAGTCATTACCACCTCTATACTTGAAAGGGAGAGAGGGAAAATTCCAGAAACAAGGAGGTTGGAACTATGGGGCTAAGAGAGGTAGGCTGTCTTAGACAGAGGAATATAAAACTACACAAAACTGTGCAGAACAGAGAATTGAAGTACTCCAATCTGTCTCAGTCCTCCTGGCCTTCCAGATGGGCATCTTTGAGAGGCCCAAAGAAAAGAAGTTCAGGTGCTGCTGCCCGTGAAGGCAAAGTGCCTAGGGATGGGGCTGACAAAATGAACCTGGAAGAACAGGTGTTACATACCCAGTGGACTCTGGAGTTTTGGACCTTTGCACTCTGTGGTAGTGCACTGTGCACACTTCTAAAGCAGCCGACTTGACATCACTGAGACCAAACGGGGCAAGGGGCACAAAGAGGAGATCATGACCTTAGTATGTCCCTCAGCCAACCCACCGCTCACAGACCAACTAGACACTGCAAATGCACAGCTGTAGTAAAGTTGTTAGCATTTATCCTCTTATTATAGCGAGCAAAATGGCTTACTGTCCAAATATTTTCTTTTTAGTAAGTACCAATTAGGAAAGAAACCAAAAGCCATCATCAAAGTAATGCCAAGTTTCACTCCCAACTCACATAAACACACACACATATACACATGAATGCATACACACATCATACCACACATACACCACACACAGACACACACACACACACACACACACCACACACACACACACACACACACATACACCACACATACACCACATACACATACACCACACACACACACACGAGACATACACACACATACATACACACACCACACACACATACACCACACACATACACACACTACACACACACACACCCACACACACACCACACACACATACACCACACACATACACACACTACACACACACACACCCACACACACACCACACACACACACACCACACACATACATACACTACACACACATCACACACACACACACACACACACACACACAGACATACACACACATTGCCCAGGTCATCATTAGATTTGTGATGCGTGAACTCCTCAGAACGCTGCTGTCCAGAAACATCCAGACATCTACGACTGTGTCCATGATGTATCTTTTCACTTTGAATTAGTTTATGACTTATCCTAGGGGTGTGGTAGTTTAAAAAAAATATTTTTTTTTAAGGCAGGGTCTCATTCAACTCTGGCTGACTCCAAATTCATTCTGTAATTGAGGATGACTTTACACTCTGATCCTACTGCCTCTACCCTTTAGATACTAGGGTTACAGGCATGTGCTGCTATGCTTGGCCTTGTGAAGAGTAATGATTGGGCATCACCAAGCGCTGGTTGCTTAGCGAATCAGAGCTTTAGACCCCGCCCCCTTGCCCACAGCTGTTCCCTTCTCTGATAATAACATAATCTCACTATAGATTCCCAGGCATTGCTTTTGGTAGCAGAGTCCTCCTAAGCAACTAGTGTTTAATGAAGGAGTTTAGTGTGTGTGTGTGTGTGTGTGTGTGTGTGTGTGTGTGTGTGTGTGCATGCTTTCACTGTGTAACCCCGGCTACATGGAACTTCTGTCCTCATTGCTGGCATTTTCATACCTGAGGAAATGGTGACTAACTTTCCCATGCATTAGGTCTCTGGAGAGCTTTAGAGTTCCACTGTCTAAAGTACACTTGGAACTTCTCAAGTCAGACTCTTGTGGTGGGTCCCTGACACACTGAGTTTTCAGAAGCTCTCCAAATGGTTCCAGTGTATAGCCAAAGGGTGAGAACAACGCTCAACAACCAGGTCTGACATAAAGGACTCAATTACCTTACTTTGCTTAATGACAGAATGGAATTCAGGTTGCACCACAGAAGCCCTGAAGCTAGGAAAGACTGGAGTTTATGCATATGAAGTGTGGGGTTGGGACATGGCTATCAGGGAGAGATTTATAAGATCATTAGTTGAGAATGGGCACAGTGGTATAAGATTGAATCCAGTCATGACCAAAGGGCCTTTTGAGTACCTCAAGGGACTAGATACAGCATGGCAGTTAGAGTCAAAGCTACAGGGTTGGGAGGTGGCAGAAGTGGACTGTGGAAGTTATTTGGGGTCAGCCTAGTTCATGTCTTCAGAAGGAACATTCTTCAAGGCTAAGCAGGTTTTTCGAGACAGGGTTTCTCTATATAGCCCAGGCTGTCCTGGAACTAACTCTGTAGACCAGGCTGGCCTTGAACTCAGAAATCCGCCTGCCTCTGCCTCCCAAGTGCTGGGATTAAAGGCGTGCACCACCACCGCCCAGCAATAAGCAGGTTCTGACCTGCACCTTCTGCCAATCCTTTTAAGACCCTACGTCCACGTTTCTCAGGAAATGCCTCTTGTCTTCCAATGGCCTGAGGTTTCTTTTTTTTTTTTTTGGTTTTTCAAGACAGGGTTTCTCCGTATAGCCTTGGCTGTCCTGGAACTCATTCTGTAGACCAGGCTGGCCTCAAACTCAGAAATCCGCCTTCTCCTGTCTCCCAAGTGCTGGGATTAAAGGCGTGTGCCACCACTGCCCGGCTAGGCCTGAGGTTTCTGTTGCTTCCCAGAACAAAGAAACTCACGGGCTGGGTGCTGTGGACCACACCTGTGCTCCCAATTACTTGACAGGATGAGGCAGGAGAATCATCAGTTCAAGGTAGGCAACCTAATGAAACCCTTTAAAAAAATTACTCAACATATACTAAAGTCTTATTGTGAGTTATTCATTCTCCTGCTTATGGAAAGAGAGTGAGAAGGGGTTGGAGCTCTGAAGGCTGAGAACGGAGAGGGCAAAGATAGCAAACTAGAGGGCTAAACTCTCTCATTTGTAGTTTTGCATGAGGCTATTTACCTACAGTTTCTACTGAGGAAAAAAAAAGAACTATAAAACTACTCCCCCACTATACAGGTCCTATAATGTTCCAGGAGGAGAAGGACTGTGACATTGATTCTTTGTATGAATAAAGCGTATACTTATTTCTCACTTATCACATCCCAAAGCCCCCATAAGCGTTACTCCACAATGTAGAACTCTGATGGTGAATCAGGTAGTGTGTGGGACTCCATGAAAAGAGTGAGTGTCTACCCTGCCACCTCCCTAACGCCACAGTCATTTCTCATAAATTATCTTGAGATAGCTGAAGGTTGTGTGGTCCAATGGTGGAGGAGTTTGTAACTTGTGATTTATGAAGACGCGGTGTACTTCCTGCAGCAAGGTAAACATTAACCTTCTAGAAGGAACACTACAGTCTTGATAGCACTTGCAGCATCGATGGGCACACAGAGTATCTGGGGCCATTGTGTAAACCCTTCAGTACAAGCCTAGAGCAATCCCTAGTTAGGAATCGATCTTTTTCTGAGAAACAATCAGCATTCAGACCAGGAAATCCTGGTGACTGCTCTCACGGTGCCTGCTGCTGCCACTGCTGCATGTCAGAGGAAATTTCAAGAGGACAAACTGAGCCTATATTGCAACAGGGGCAGGAAGGTGAGCCCCAGGTGTGGGCACACAGAACTCTGACTGGGAAGTAAACACAGATGGGAGTTGTGGGCCACGCCTGTCATCCTAACTCCTGGAAAATGGAGGCATGGCGATCAAGACTAACCTTGAGTACACAGTGAGTTCAAGGCTGGGGCTACATCACACCCTGCCTCAAAAGACAAACGAAAAATGGAAGCTGAGTACGTTGATCAGATTGCAATATGCAAATTATATATTAGAATAACTCCCAAGGTGTTCTCTCTCTGTTTCTTAATCCAATGTCCCATGGGACACTGGTCCTGAGAGCAGCTCCTTGCTCTTTACAAGAGCTTTGAGACATGTGTAATGTTCCATGTCCTGGAGGAAAATCCAGAAAGTACACAGCTATGTAAGGGGTCTGAGGAGACTAGGGGTGATGGAAGAGGAAGTTTTGTTTTGTAACAAGTTTTTTTCATGTCTATGACCATGGAGCCTCTTTATTGGATGGTTTGACGGTTCATTCCCTGGAATGCCACCTCTTAAGAACCAGTAGTATCTCATGGTGGGCAAAGATCCTCAGGTCTTCTTGTTCCCCTGTCAGTCAGAAGACCTCTTCATGCCTAAGGTTTCTGCTTTACAAAAGAGGTCCAAGAGCGGGACACAGCAACTTTTCTTGGCAAGCAGAAGTCTTCACTTATTTACCCCTGGACTAATCTTCTAGTGCAGATCCTACACCGAGTAAAGCGTATTCAACTATCCAGACAGCAGTGGCATGTCGGTTTAACAGGTAACACAGCCGTAACTTTGATCTAGTATGATCATGTGTGTACCACCCCGGGTCAATTCCATGTGGCTCCAGCAGGTGTTCCTCTGATTGCTTTTCTTGGATGAAACACGGACATACTTACTAGTTTGCTCTGAATCCATTCAGAAGTGATTTGGCTTTTGTTATTTGGGCTTCGTATGCTGGGTGTTGAGTCTTGTGAGTTGGGTGCCTTGGTACCACAGACTGGTTCCCTGCATGTGTCTTTGTCAGGGAAGATATTACAGAGCAAAAAGAGTGTTTATCTTGGGTGTTAGTTTCCTAGAGCTTAGTGTAACAGTGATGTATGGTATCATAGTTCTTGGTGCCAGATAGAAGCCTGAAGGTTAGCTGCTGCAGGACTCTCCCTGTTCCTCTGAAGCCTTCAGGGGACTGGTTCTCCAGCCTCTAGTAGCACCAGATAGCCTTTGGCTTGTAGCAGTATCACTCTGATGGCCTCTTGTACTACTGCACTGTGTTCTCCGTCTCTGCACACTGCCTGCCTTTTACTCATGTCTGTCCCTGTGCTCAAATATCTTCATTGTGTAAAGACACCAGTCATTTAATATCAGAAAGCACATAAAGGCCTTTAAACTACATCACACTCTTTCCTTATATTTTCAAGTGTTGGGGGTTAAGGACTTCAAATATCACTATGAGGAGAACATAGTCCAACCCATAACATCCTGGAAATGGATCCTCCAAACTTAAGGGCAAAGGGACTAAAAACAAGCAATATCTTCCCCTCATTGCTAGCCAGAACATCATTTTTACTTTCTTGGGAGGAGACACAGAGGCCAAGAGTGGCCAGACTATTTCTAGTGCTTTCTTTTCTCCAAGAGTTAGAATTTGCAAATAACCCAAACTCCCTCTTGAAGATGAGGAAGTCGAAATAGGCTGCCCCATTCCCAAAACATCAAGCAGTAGTGGCTGTGGGGCCAGTTAGCTCTTTGGAGTTGTTCAAGGTCCTGCCTTAAAATGGTTGGTTGGAGTGTTCTCTCTCTCCTGGGTCCAAATGTGTGTACCTGTGTGCACTGATAAACCTGGTTACCTAGACGCCAGAAACTAGAGTGCTCCTTGGTGCACAAGGGGCCACCTTCAATTGGCCATGCCCTTGGGAACTGGTCCTTTCAGGCTTGAACTCTGTTGTTGCCAGTGTTCTCACTGGTCTTAGAAATAGCGGTTAACAACTAACGTGCAACGTGTACTTAGATTTTCCATTAAGATTTGGGAGAGAGTAGTGAATATTAAATATTGGGAAAAAATGGAGCTGTACACGGAACAGAGATAATTGTCTTAAACGGCAGTGGAGGAGCCTGGAGAGAAGGCTCAGTTGGTAAGGTGCTTATCATGCAAGCTTGGGACCTGAGTTCAGATCCCCAGAACCGATGTGAAAAGTCGGACACAGAGACGTGTACTTGTATTCTCAGAGCTGGGGTTTGCTGATAAGACAGTCTCGCCTACTCGGTGTAAGACCAGCTACCAAAGGAAGTGAATGACACTCCTGAGGGTAACATTTGAGGTTGTCTTCTGGCTTCCACATACACAATTACACACACACACACATACAGACACACACACACACACACACTCTTAAAAAAAAAACAATGAAGCCTAATGAGGTGGCTCAGCAGTTAAAAGAGCACTGTCTGCTCTTGCAGAGGGTCCAGGTTCAATTCCCAGCATGCATATGTGTTGGAAGCCGACTCCTAGCCAAAAGCGGCTATCATCTTTGCAGCCATCTCAGGCCATATACCCTGACAAGAGACTTGTTTTCAACAGCCTACAACAGCTGAGCACACTCTGATAAACATCTTGTTTTTCTCCCATACCTTGTATTGTTTAATGCCCCCAGCTGCAAGGCGCATGTGGTAAAGTGTCTTCAGCTGCATTCCCCTGCTTATGCTTATATATACCCAGGATGTCCTTTCAATAAAGGGGACTTGATCACACACCCTGTCTTGTCTCCATTCTTCGAGTCTCTCGCCCCTCCATCCCCACTCTCTCTCTTGCTGGACCCCGTTGACTGACTCGAACGGGCCGGGACATAGTGGTCCCCAAATGTGGAGCAGAACGGGTTGTTGCACATATGACCATCTGTAACTCCAGTAAAGGAATCCTGTGCCCTCTTCTGGCCTCCACAGACATCAGGCATGCCTGTGTTGCACAGACATTCATTTATTCAGGAAAAATATATATAATATATAATATGTAATGTGTAATATATACTATGTAATATAGTATGTAAAACATATATATAATAAAATATATTAAAAATAAAACAAAAATTAATAAAAAAGAAGCATCATGGGACTGAGCAAGACTGACATCTTTGCTTATTGAGAAAAGCTAACAACGGTTGGACATGTACATGTCCTTAATCAGTGAAAGCCTTGGGTCGGAGACTCTGTCTCTAGAGGATGTAGTTCTCGAACACAAGTACAGAGAAGAACCTCTGACAAAGGAGCCTTCATTTGAAAAGGAAAATCAGAGACTGCAATGCGGGGCATACGCACAAAGGCTCGGAGAAGGAAAGTCAAGGCCTCAGTAGGACAGAGAAATCTAGGCAGACTGCCTTAGGGAGCTGGCGAGCTCTGATTGGTGAATTGGTGAATACAGCAGTGCCTGTGTGAAGTCTTAAGGTCACATTTGGCAGTTCACTGACAGTTGTTAAGAAGCAAAAATACAGTCTTGAAGATAAAGCAGACTCCAGTAGTTCCTGGAACAATCACTTGTGACCCGGGAACGTTTTTTTTTCCCTGTGACCTCTTGGCTCTGTTTTTGATCTGTGTGACAAGAATAATTTGTATACTCAGTTTCCACACTGGTAACCACAGGGCTCCATGACCTTCTTTGTGGGAAGGGGAGGAAGCTGCCTCTCCCTCTTCGTCCTGAGAGCAGATTGGTTAAGCCCCCTGGCACTTTGCACCTTGGAAATCACTCCCCTCCACCGCACATCCTGTTACCCTAGATTACAAACCCTTCCAGGACATGAACTGGTCCATGGGCTCCTTTATTGTTTAGTTTTCTGCCCATGACTTTCTGGGCGAGTTTTTAAAGTAGATGATTAATATTCTTACCAAAGAGTTGATGCATGACTTTCCTGATATATACAGTCCAGTCTTGAACTGTACTACAATTGCTTTGATTTTTTATGTGTTTTATGTACTATATGTGTTATATATATATATTTTTTATGTACTATAATTGCTTCAAACACAGAAAGAAAAATACCTTGGCCAATCATCATATTCAGAGATGTGACTCTATATTGGCCTTTCTTTCTTTCTTTCTTTCTTTCTTTCTTTCTTTCTTTCTTTCTTTCTTCCTTTCTTTCTTTCAGATTTATTTTATGAGTGTTCTGCCTTCATGTATATATGTCTACCATGTTTGTGTCTAGTGACTGTAGAGGCCAAAAAGGGGGCATCAGATCCCCTAGAACTGGAGTTATAAGTGGTTATGAGCCACCACGTGGGTGCAGGGAATGGAACTTGGGTACTCTAGAAAAGAAAAAGCGCTCTTAAACGACCAAGCCATCTCTCTACCCTCCCATTCTTTGTCTTTAAATTATATGTATATATTTAAATTATATTAATTTATATACATATGCATTTTTGGTGTGTGTGTGTGTGTGTGTGTGTGTTGGGGCACATGTGTGTGGAGGTCAGAAGACATCCTACAGGCATTGATTTTCTCCTTCCACTTTGTGGGTTGTAAGGATTTAACTCAGGTCATGAGGCTTGGTGACAAGTGCCTTGAACTCCCAATTTTTTTCATTGGCTGGCATTTTCTCTACAGAGTCCATTGGCAAACCCAACATGGCATACCCTACATGGAAGTGCTATCTCACGACAGGTACTCAAATGTTTCCAGGGATCCTGATCAACAGTCACCTAAAAGTCTCCTTCTAGACTTGTGACTCATTGGGCCACTGCCAACACAGAGCCATACACTGCTCTGGTCCCACTCAAGACCTAAAGTAGGTGTGCTGGCTACTTTTATGTCAAGTTGACTCAAGCTAGAGTCATCTGAAAGGAGAGAACTCCAATTAAGAAAATGCCTCCATAAGATCTGGATGTAGGGCATTTTCTTAATTAGTGATTCACAGGGAAAAGCCCAGCCCATTGTGGGTGGTGCTATCCCTGGGCTGGTGGTCCTGGTACCTATAAGAAAGTAGGCCGAGCAAGCTATGGGGAGCAACCAGTAAGCAGCACCTCTCCATGGCCTCCATGCATCAGCTTCTGCCTCTAAGTTCCTTCTCTGCTTGAGTTCGTTTTTTTTTTTTAACGAAGTTTTTATTTATTTATTTATTTATTTATTTATTTATTTTTGGTTTGGTTTTTCAAGACATGGTTTCTCTGTGTAGCCCTGGCTGTCCTGGAACTCACTCTGTAGACCAGGCTGGCCTCGAACTCTTGAATTCAGAAATCCGCCTGCCTCTGCCTCCCATGTGCTGGGATTAAAGGCGTGCGCCACCACCGCCCGGCTCTGCTTGAGTTTTTGCTCTCTCTGCTTTTGAAGATTAACTGTTACATGGAACTGTGAGTGAAACAAACTCTTTCCTCCCCAAGATGCTTTTGGTCATGGTGTTTCATCAGAGCAATAGTAACCCTAACTAAGATAGAAGGGAATGAACTTTTTGCTGTATTGTACTGTTTACAAGGTACCCTTCTTCTGGGACCCTTGAGGGATAGGCATTGTTTACTAAATAAACTGAAAGAAAATTAAATATCAGAAGAGAACTAAATTAGAATCTGATGCTGACTGATCACATGGGCTGCTTAGGGAGCTGGGAAGAGAACCCCCAGCTCATTAGTTCTTTATTAAACCAGCACCTGATCTTTGTGCTACTCTGGACATTTTGTTTCATGTAGGACAAATGAAAGAGCAGGGGTTGATATGTCCGCTGGAAAGTGACAAGTACCGTAAGCTGGGTGGTGCCAAACTGTAGGAATGGTGGCAAAGACTAAGCATGGACTGTTTCCTAAACTCAAAGAAGAGAGATTAAAAATAGGTAACTACTCTGGGTATGATGGTGCATATCTATAATGCTGGATTTAGTTGCATAGCAAGACCCTGTGTAAAAGAAAGAAAGAAAAAAATGGAAAGAGCAAGAAGGAGGAGGAGAAGAAAGTGGAGGAGGGAAGAAAATTTGAGGGATGGTGGTGATGGCACATAACTTTAACCCAAACACTCAGGAGGCAGAGGCGGAGGCAAGGCAGGCAGATCTCTGTGAGTCTGAATCTAACATGGTCTACATTACTGAGCCAGGGCTACAAAGTGAGACCTAGTCTCAGAAAGAGACAGACAGAGACAGAGACAGAGAACCAGAGAGAGACAGAGAAAGAGACAGAGAGAGAGACATAAAAAGAGAAGAGACAGAGATAGAAAGAGACAGAGATACAGAGAAAGAGAGAGGCAGATAGAAAGAGATACAAGAGACAGAAACCAAAAGACAGACAAACAGAGGGCTACTTGCTTTCTGGTCCAGAGTCCTTTTAACTAACTGGATCTTTAACACTTGTCCAGTAAACTTCTGTTTCATAATTAACTAATCAGTCTGTTTATTGTCTTGCTCAGGAAGCTTTCAGAGACACATATGATTTGCAAGTCTCTCAGTGGGATACGGAGACACACATGACCTAGGCCTCTCATCAATTTGTCCAAGTGTGGGAAGGGATTGGACGAAGCAGATCGAGAACATCTTAAAGGCAGGAAGGGCACCTTTCCATCATAGTATCATCAGCATTTAGCATGGTAGCTAGCACACTGTAGCAATCTAACAACCGTTTATTAACTGACTTAGTGGAGTTCTTGGCTATATGGTGATAAAGCATCGATCATCCTGTAGTGTTAACTTATCAAATACATGTAATACAGTCAAAGATTTCAATAAGTCCCAGATTGTGATTTGCATGGTAGGATTTCAATAGGATTTTGCTAGCTAGTAAGCGTCCAGTGATAACCTATAGAATAGACACTCTTTAATGTCAGAACTGCAGCTGTTCTACAGCACTGCTGAGCTCTGTCACTGCCTTAAATGGCTCAACCCAACTTACAGTCCCAAAATAACATGTCCTTCCTTAAGGCTATTGAATATTTCATCCAACCACAGTCCAACCTGCATGAAGTAACTGGCATCAAGAGAACGCCCTTTATTCTGGTTACTTCTGTGTAAAGGGTAGCATGGTCCAGGATGACAATTGTTTCGAGGACATTTACAACAGCGGGTGTGTTTATATTCTTATTGATTTCTCATTGCACTTTAAAAATAGCAGCCATAAATTATGCATGGCCCAGGTCACTTAGGAATTGCAAGGGAACGACACTTAAAAGAAATGGCCCAAGAACTGAAGAGTCAGCTGGCTCAGAGGGAGAATTTCTAACAATCATTCTATGGAATGCTACCAGCCGTGCTCTTGGCCTTGGGGGACTGTGAAGGGCCATCTCTGGTGTGACTACAGCCATGGATTAGAAGTAGGCTGGGCTGTGGGGAGAGCACATATGACTCAGGGGCCTCCTAGGGGTGAGGTTACTAAAGTGATATCTAAGATACAAGTGAGACTATCTTATCGATGAATTGTCCCACAGCTGCAAAAGGAAAAAAGCCATAAAGTAGAGGCTACCCTGGTGATGGGCAGTACAGCATCTTCACAGGTAGGATCGATATGGACTAGAACATTCGTGGTGTGGTCTCTGCAGATTCCAGACTTAAATAAGATGTGGAAATTTGATTTGAGGCAGTGTGGAAGGAAGCACTCTTCAACTCCACCTCACAACACTTGCAGACAGACAGCTAGCTGGGGTCCTTTAAGGCCCTCTAGGTACTAGAATGGAGGATGATCTCCAGGAGACAGTAGGATGGAAAGCAGGGAGACACACATGTAACCTGGAACCATCCCATTCCTAGCCTTCTCTTGTTAGAACTAGTCGAAGAATGTGCCTTTTGGTTTTCTGAAGCGTGGGTGCCTTGTTACTGTCTTATACGTAAATATATCCCATCCTAGAAACAAAGCAAAACACCCTGCCAGGCAAGGTGTCAGTGAAAGCCATTCTTAGCCATTCTTTTTAGGCAGGGCTTCGCTATGTAATCCTGGCTGTCCTGGAGTTCCCTATGTAGAACAGGGTATCCGCAAACTCAGAGATTCTCCTGTCTCTGGAGTGCTGGGATTAAAGTCACGTGTTACCAAACCAAGCCAAATATTCATTTACTTATTTCATTCCACTTGTCTTTCTGCTGCTCCTCTTCTCTTCTGATTCCCTCTCCTTCTCTCACCTCTTGATATTTCTTGTAGTTTAGGCTGGCCTCAAATTTCTGCATGGTACTTTCTGGGACAGGGACAATACGCTAGAGACCTTTAAAAGATTTTGCCATCAGAACAAGGTGGTGGTGGCACACACTTTTAATTAATCCCAGCAGTTGGGAGGCAGAGGCAGATGGATCTCTGAGTTCAAGGCCATCTTGGTCTACAGATCGAGTTCTGTGGTACACAGAGAAACATAGCCTCAAAGCAACAATATTAACAACAACAACAACAACAACAACAACAACAAACAACATACTAGATAGGAAATAATACCCTTTAGCCAGGTGGTGGTGGTGGCACATGCCTTTAATCCCTGAAGTTGGGATGCAGAGGCAGGCTGATCTCTGAGTTCAAGGCCAGCCTGGTCTACATAGTGAGTTCCAGGACAGCCAGATAGAATGTGTCTCAAAATAAACAAAAACAACAAAACAAAAAATCAAAACAAAAAAAATCTTACTATCAGCTTAATGTGAGAAATACTTTCAAATCAAGTTGCAAAACTAAATACTATTTTAAAATACAATGGCATATATTACAAAAAAAGTATTAGATGCTTGGAAGCATTGTTACAGGAGAGTCTAATTTAGATTTGGAAATTGGAGAATGTCATTCATTTGAGGGCTGAAATCTGAGTTGAAGTTAGTAAAGGGTATGTGTGGTGGGTGGCATGGGACGTGACTTCTGAGAAGGTAAGGAGCATCTTGTGCTGAGGGAACATCCGAGACCATAAAGAAGAAGCTTGGTGCTATGAAAGACTACAAGGAAGCCAGGGTGGTTGTTATATAGTGGAAGGGTAGTCCTGAAAAGCCAGGCAGTGGCTATGCATTCAAAGCACCGTAGGCTCCTTTGGGTTTCCTGGTGATGGGATGTGCCAAGGTGTCTTATGTAGAGAGAATATTTTGTGTATTGTATGGATGTATCACCTGTCAATTAAAAACCTATGGCTTAGGCAGGAAAGAGAGGTGGGTCATCCAGGAGGCAAAAAGGATTCTGGGATAGAGGCAGGCAGGAGATTTTCAGGGAAGATGTATCCAGTTAGACACATGGTATTAGCCATGTGGCAGAATGTAGGCTAGAATAAATGGGATATTTTAAGTTATATCTAGTCAGAGAAGAGCCTTAGCTATATGGCCAAGGTATTGGTAAATATATTTTGAGTCTGTGTCTTGAATCTGGGAACATGGAGTTGGGAGGAAGAACCAGGCATAAGTACAACAGTCTTATCAGCAATGGTTCTTCAAAGTGGGCAGGGATTATCATATATAACACTCGTGGTACCAGTGTTGGCATTTTCAGTGTTGCATCTTGCAGGTTTTCAATAAAATGGGCATGTGCCTCTGAAAAAGGCTCAGAGTCATGCTGGGAAAGCTCGCTTGGACCTCTCCCCCATTTGAGCATCTGTGCATAAGTGGGGGAAGGTAGAGCCAGTGGACAGAGTAGGTTGCAAGTAGAAGGAGAGCCAAAAGACCACAGTTGACCCAACACCCTTTGCACAATCTCTCCACACAAGCCATGTCCTTCTATTTGTCAACTCAAGAAGGACAAGGGCTTAGATGACTAACTCAATTGGCCCTTCTCTGTCTCTGTCTCTGTCTCTGTCTCTGTCTCTGTCTCTCTCTTTCTCTCTCTCTCTCTCTTTTTGGTTTGGTTTTTCGAGACAGGGTTTCTCTGTGTAGCCCTGGCTGTCCTGGAACTCACTCTGTAGACTAGGCTAGCCTCGAACTCTCGAACTCAGAAATCCGCCTGCCTCTGCCTCCCAAGTGCTGGGATTAAAGGCGTGCACCACCACCGCCCGGCCAGGCCCTTCTCCTAAGTGAAAGAAAACTTCATATATATTTCACAAGAAAAAGCATCCCCCAAAATACTAGTAAAACAAAAGATTATTGGTTTCCCAAACAACACGTGTTCGTAAAGCCAGAACTGCAGTTTCATTTCTGCTTGACATCCCAGGGAGCATGTACTTTTTAAGATGTTTATTTGTAAGGATGTAATTCATCATGGGCACTTCACCTAGGAAGTCAATTTTTTTCTTTCAAAGTTGATGTAGGAATTAATATTAGTCCATTTTATTAATATTAATAACTGTTTCATGTAGGCATAAATTTTTTGCAACCTACTTTTAATAAATGTTCAACCTCTCTAGCCCACCACCCAGCAGAGGTAGTGGAAGAGAAAAGTTATTAGGATATGGGGGAAGTAGATCTGTTCAGCAATAGTTTTTTGGGGGCAAGCTGGATCTTCTTTCTCAGCAGTACAGTCCCGTAGCAAACACCAACTATGACTCAGCAGCTGCAGACCAAGTCCTCTAGGCAGGCAGACACCGCACATGAACCAGCAGCTACAGTCCAGTCCTCTCAGCAGCCAGACACTAAGCATGAAGCAGCAGTTGTAGCTCACTCCTGAAGAAACTACAAGGTTTGCCAACTGGCCTGAGGTAATTCCACAGAAGTGCAAGCTGTCACAGGAGCCTCACGGGCAGTTCTTTGGCAGATTTCTTTCAATAGCTGCATTTCCACAAGTTGAGCTCAACAACACTATGTAAGGTGAGCCAATACATGCGCATCTTTAGTAAAGAGTGGCAAGGCGGAGCAAACCAAACCAGTGCTCAATGCTCATCTCCCACTGTCTAAACATATCACTATTAAGTATGTGGGGGTCATATTTATATTCCTTCATCACGGGTCCTTTCAGTTGTCTGCTTTAGCAAGACATCCTTTCACCTGTGTGCCCCAGCAAAACATTTGACATGACTAACTTTCCAAAGAAACTAGAAGTATCCACTTCACTTTCAAACCTTATAACTCCAAAGAACCAGGGACCAAAAAGGGGAAGGGGTCATAATTTCAGGTTATGATTTTATGCATTCATTTATTAAAAATCTTTTTAAAAGTAAGCTGAGATATTATAGACCAGTGGTTCTCCACCTGCCTAATGCCACAACCCTTTAATACAGTTCCTTGTGTTGTGGTGATCTCCATATTATTTTCTTTGCTATTTCATAACTGTAATTTTGCTAATGTTATGAACCATTATATAAATATCTGATATGCAGGATATCTGATATGTGACCCCTATGAAAGGGTTGTTTGACTCCAAAGAGGTTGTGACCCAGAGGAGTTGTAGATTATGGGATGGAGGGATTATGTGTATTACAACGCTATTAGGTCAGAAACGTAGTAAGATTTTTACATTCAGCAACTGAAAGAGATCACCGTGCTTCCTACTGAGACTAAGTCTGAATTGGGTGGAGAAGCAATGGACTAATTGTGCCGGACGACTGAGAAGGAGAAACCCCAGCAGGAATGCACAGGCCCGGCCCAAGGCTCAGTATAGGACTTGGCATCAGTGGTCCTGAGGCAGAAAATCTAAATTAATATTTACTCTAGTATGCCTTTCAGTTTGAAAAAAAATAACAATAACTTCACTTGCTTATTTTCCTAATATCAACAAACCCAGGAAAGCAACAGTAACTTAAGTGATGGCTCCAAGTATGGCCTGGAGGAAAATCATTATAAAATTACGAGGAAGTGCTGGCTAGATCTAGAGAGCTGAGCATTATGGGGTTCGAAGGAGTTATTTTCCAGGCTTGTTTGCCAGAGGACAGTGAGGTTGACATCCTGACAGGTCATTTTCATTGCCCTTGCTGGTCTTGGATCTTAGAAGGTAGTTATAATCATCTGGATTAAATGTGCCACTATTAGCTGACTCAATACCAGAGCAGCACGTAGTTCCCAGTGGTTCCTTGAGGCGCTTGGCAGAAACTCGAATGAGAGCTGGGGAAATGGCTCGGTCAGTTGTCACACAAACTTGAGGATCTATGTTCAGATCCCCAGTCCTCAATAAAAGCCAGGTACAGTGGCATGCCTACAGTCATCTTAGTGTCACTGAGGTAAAGACAGGAGAATCCCTGGGAATTTCTGGCAAGCTACCTTGTCTCAAAAATTCAGGGTGCAGGGAGACTGGACAGAGGCTGGAGGGAGGCTGGAGAGACAGCTCAGAGCCTTGAAAGCATTTGCTACTCTTACATAGGACATGGGTTCAATTCCCAGTAGTCACATGATAGATTCCAACCTCTTGCAATTCCAGGTCTAGGAATCCATAATGTTCTGCTGCACATGTACACAAACACACATGCACACGCACACGCATACGCATACGCACACGCACACACACACGCACACATCCACAATGGTTCTGCACTGAAGTGCAGGGGACACAGGGATCTCTCAGCTGTGCAGAAGGCAGAAAAGAGGGTGAGTCAAATTCTGATTACTATTTACAACCCGAATGATTCCAAGTGCTTTTTACCATATTTTGTTACAACATGAATTGGTTTTCCAGTTGCTTCAGTTTCAAGTCTTCACGTAAGCAGCAGTTTAATCTCTTAAGGAATGCTTCTAAGAATGCTTATGCCAGGATTTATTAATACTTGAGAAGTATGCTAATAAAGGGGGAAGTGATCACTCCGTTTCCAACAAACACCACTTTAATTAGAACTGGAGAGTGAGCCTCTCTGCTTTTCTGACTTGGCAGTTTGTCCGGTGTTAAAGCTGAAGCAGCTTAGTATACCACTGAGCTGGAAACTATGCTTTACCGTCTCACATAAACATTCTTGGTAATCTTCCCACAAGCTGTGAAGTCCTTAAAACAAGTAAACACTGAGAGCAACAAGCCAAAGTTTCTCAACAAATGGACAGTTTGAGGTCTTGCTATCATGAAGAAAAGAAACTAAATAGTAAGTACAAATTAACTCTGTATATCATTATGGTTTGGACCAGAGATGTTCCTTCAATGACCCATGTATTAAAAGTTCAGTTGCCAGCCTGGAGGTGGTGGTGCACACCTTTGATCCCAGCACTCAGGAGACAGAGCCATGTGGATCTCTGAGTTCAAAGCTAGCCTGGTTTACAGAGCAAGTTTCAGGACAGCTAGGGCTACACAGAGAAACCCTATCTTGGTGAAGTGGGTAGTGGAGAAAGTCCAGTTACCAATCTGTGGTGCTATGAAGAGGTGGTTAATCTTTAAGAGGTGGAACCTGACAGGTAGAAGATTGGTCCCTGGGGTACCCTTGCATGTATTAAGACTCTGCCCCTTCCTGTCTTTTTATACTTCTTTGTGGTTATGAGGTCATCAGCTTTGCCCTGCCTTGCCTTCCCTTGCCACAGTGTGTTGTGCCTTATAGACCTCAAAGTCACGGCTGCTGACCATGGGTTGAATCCTCTGAAAGTGTGAGTCTAAGTTACCTTTTCCCTAAAAGTCAGTTGTCTCAGAGAACATTCAGTACCTGAGATTGTGGTTCCTGTACACACCTATGCCAGGGTTCATCCAGTGTATGCCTGTAATCCTAGCCCTCGTCGGGGGCTGATGTAGGGGACTGAGTTAGTGGAGGACTACAGGTTAGATCCTTTTCCAGTAATCAGAAGTAAGTTGGGTTTTGTCATGGTGATGGGAAGCTGACAAGTATGTATGTCGTATGTATTGTTTTTCTATGTGTTTAAAAGTTATGTCAGATAAAATCCAAAATGCTTCTGGGAATTTCTGGAGGAGGAGGTTGGAGATGACACATAAATTAGCTGACTTTTTAGAACACTTGAAATATTGGTTTTAAGTGGACAATGGAGCTGCCCATCTTCCTATGTTGGACTCAAACATTGCATTTGGATACCCTTAAGACATGACAACTGCAGGGAAGAATGTTCACTAGAACTGAGGTTTTGAACATGCAAATTCTTTGGCTAAAATAGTATAAACTCTCTCAGTGGATTAATAGACACCAGGCACCTGATACGTTTTATTTGCCGAATGAATGCTTCTTTGATGTTGGTTTGTTTCTATGTTGTCAGATATTTGTTTTTGAGCCAGGGTTTCATGATGTAACCTTGGTTGGCCTGGAGCTTACTATGTAAACCAGGATGGCCTTAAAATCACAGATAACCTCCTCCATCTGCCTCCCACGTGCTGGCATCAGAGGCATGCACCATATCAGTTTGCTATTGGGTTTGTATCTAGATTAATGAGAACATACACTCTTACTTACCAGCTGTAAAGATTAGCATCGATGAATTAGTTTTGTACAATAAAATGATTTGGAAGGTTTTTATTTAAACTGTAGGAGAAGCATAATGTGTCATGTCTAGTCAATGATGCTCAGTGCCTGAGACTGTGTTTCCTGCACACACCTGTGCTGGGGCCCACCTAGCTTCTGGTTTTCATGAGGTCGTCTTGTCCACTCTCAAGTCTATGGAGGGAGAAGCTAGTCCAACACTTTGTTCATTTGAAGACTGTAGCAATTGAGCTTGGCTCCATGCTTCCTCCATTTATAACATGTAAGTATTCTACTGCATGCATCATACTAGTTTAAGCAACAAACATTTTGAAATCTGAGCAGCAGGTGTACAGGATCCTGGAAGTCTCCGTCGGAGGCAATGAGTAAGAAAAACCAGGTGCTCAGGGGGCTTCCCTCACCATGCTTAAATAAACACGTGTCTGGTCAATGGTTTATAAATATTCTTGTGTTTGCAAAGCTTGGTTGACTTTTAACCTGTAATTCACTTTAGCATCTGTAAACCGTTTTGATTATATTGTCATCCTAGATAAAGCGGACTATTCTAAATACCAGATTGCGTGGCTGCCCACCAACTTGTATTCTGTCCTTTCGCTAAAATTGTAAGACTTCCTGGCTTCCAAGCCAGACAACCATGTCCAGACCCCTTGTAGCTGGAGTGCTTATGTAGCCGATGTCTTCCTAATGGCACACGTCGAAGTGATTCATATTATTCCCAGGTTAAGACCTCAGACACTACATGGCTCTGGCTGGCAATATGGGCTGCACTGTGACTGCATTTAAATTCACGAATGAGGAGAATACCCTAGACAATGGAAGAGAGAGACCTTCACTCATCCAACCAGTATTTACTGACCATCCATTCTCTGCAGACAATATTCTAGGTGAAGACATGTAAGGGAACAAGGGAGAATAAAATCACCATCACCTTTGAATGCAGACACTTAAAAAGAAAATGAATAGAATATACATTTTTTTTAAAAAGAAAGAAATGCTTTAAAGGTGATTCTGAAGAGGAAAATGTGGCAGGGCAGTGTGCTGTCAGTCACGCCTTTATAGGAGACTAAGCACAATCAGACAGCCTGGATGATGGGGTGTGGGGAATGCCTGTGCTGTTCTGGGCATATGCTGAGATGAAGGTAGAGCCAAAGAATATTTGCTGAGGACCTGGGTATGGGCAAAGTCGAGAGAGGTGGGGGGGAAGGCCAAGGATGATACCGGTAGCATCATCTTGGGGAGGCAGCAAGAAGATTTGAGGGGGGCTGATATCTGTGACCCCCATGGTGTCTCCAGTACAGAGTCTGCAGGTCAGAGAAGGAATGTGATAAAGACTATGAATTGGAGAGTCTATATTATTTAATGGCACGTTATTTAATGGCGTGAGGCTGATGGTCAGTGAGATCATCTGAACAAAGAGTGATGTACAAGAAAAAGAAACAGTTGAAGGATCATTTAGAGCTATGGGAGAAAAGAAGACGAACCCCACCCCCACCACAAAGCCAAAACTAACTGAGAAGGATGAGCTAGGAGGGGTGAACAAGAGAGGTAAGGGTGGACCTGGGAGGAAGGGAGTCCAGAAAGTGAGAGGAGAGAAGTAGGTTTGAAAGATGGCAATGAAGAAGGATCCTGGGATCGCCGGGAGCAGACAGCTTCCTTGTTCATCCTAAAGGAAAACAAGAGAAAACCAGACTTCATTAAGATGTCTGCTGAAGTGTTGAGACTCTTTACACCATTTTAGACTTTAATATTACTACCAGGCAAGTAGTAAAACCAACCTCCAGATCTCCATCAACAAAATTAAAGTGACAAGAAGTACTTTGAGACAGGGTTTCCTGTAGTCTAGGTTGGCTTCACCCTTGAGATCTATCCAAGGATGACGTTGATTTACCTGGCTCTACCTCCAGAGGGCTGGGACTATAGGTAGGTGTGAGCAGCCACGCCTGGTGTGGACAGTGTTGGTGGTTGAACCTGGGGATTTGTTCTTCCTGGGTAAGTAAGTACTCTATCAACTGAGCTACATGTTTGGCCCCAACATGTGTAACATTTCTTAAATATTGGCTGTGGTGTGTGTGTGTGTCCATCCATGTATGTACCAGAGTTCATGTGGAGGTAAAGGACAATTTACAGAAGTTGAGAGTCAGTTATCTCCTTTCTCCATGTGGGACCTGAGACTGGAACTCAGATCCTTAAGTTTAAGTGGGCTGAGCCCCTGAAACATTTTTAAACACATAATGTGGAATTTGTGACTTTTGGCATAGAGAAGGTCTTGTTTTGAGGCCAGTGAGATTTACATGCTATATTTATATGTAACATAAATAAATTATATTTTATATGAAACAGGTGATTTGAAGGCATTTATATAAAAACAGAAGTCTTATTTAAAGTCTCCTGTGTGACCTTTGACATAGTTATCCTATGATTCTGTTATGTTTTATTCTCTTGATTTTCAAAGTCCAAGAAGTTACCTCCTCAAAGAAGCTTGAATAATTCTCCCAGACAGAAAAGAACACATACAGATGGACTCATTTGGATACCCGTTGGTTTGTCGTTGCTTCCAAATTTTGGTTGCTGTCCAGATTCACAAGCTAGTGTGTAAACATTCCATCGGGAAGCCACTCTTAAGATGATTTGATAAAGCCTGTTTGCTGTCATTTTCTTCCTCCGCAATCCTATTATCTCATACCCTAAAGAATCTGAAGATCTTGGCCACCATTCAAGAGCTGTGATGGCTTTTTTTTTTTTTATACGCCCATAACCTTCCCTTTTAGGCAACTAATGTTTCGCACGGTTACAGTGTTTTGCAAGCTCTAAATGCAATTAGGGGCTCTTTTAAAAAGATTACAGAGAATGTAAAAACTATAAAAACAGAAAAAAAATAATACAGGTTGATTTCATAAAAGGCCCATCTTTATTTGCTCCTGAGTTGGGGCGGGACACACCTTTAGATCTGGTCCACATAGGAAGGTGATGAGTTTCAGGTTTCAAGAGTTTAAATGTCACTGCATATCATGAGCTACAAGGCCTGGGCTTCAGCATGAATACACAGACGTGGCCTGTGGTTTTCTGAGACAAAAGCAAGGAAGTGTACACCACTGTGGACCAGGAAAGAACAGTTAGCATAGGTGGTTGACAGTCCTGGACATTCAATATTGAGGGTGCCGGCCCTGAAGGGTGTGAAGCATCTCATACAGCTCTGCTTTTGTAGCCAGAGACATGAAAGCCAGGAGCATGGACCTGGAGAAGAGGCATTAGATGGTTAGTGTTGAGGAAAGAAAAGTCCAGGGAATTTATGGGCCAGCTGTGGGAGGATTAGTTCTCCCCCAACCCCCATATTTATGTGGAAACCAGAAACTGAGAGAAGGTTGTTGTTAGTGGTTTTTTCTCAGTTGCTTCTCCATTTATTTTTTTTCAGACAGGTTCTTGAGATAGACCTGACTGGGCTGCAACTCACCAAGTGGACCAGGCTAGCCTTGGACTCACAGAAATCTCCCTGTCTCTGTCTCTATCCTAGTTTTTTGTGACCTGGGACTCTGACTGAACTTGAAGATAACTCTTCAGGTAGTCTAGCTGGCCAGTGAATTCCTGAGATCTACCTCTCTTTCCAGCCTTCCCTCTGGGCTGGGATTACAGACACCTATAGCCATGCCTGTTTTTAGGTCAGTGCTGGAGATTTGAACTCAGATCTTGCTTGCTTTGCTAGCTAACCTGCTGAGCTGTTTCCCCAGCCTGGGCGTGCTCTTTATTTGAGGCAGTAACCACGTGTCTCACCAACAGTGCTTCATTCTTCCTTCACTTCTACATGTATTCCTTCACTCAGTCAGCACACACTTCAGTGCAGAAGGCGAAGTTAGGTATTAGTCACGAAATGCTAAGCCGAATTGGACATGACTCTTGTCCTCATAGCACTTATAGCTTTGTAGAAACAGATTTTTTTCTTTATTAAATTACATATATACATACTATTTACCATTTGACAGTTACAATGTTCTAAAAACTTTGCAAATATGTTATGGGCATTCATAGTAGTCTGTGAGGTGAATATCATTGCCACTCTATGGATGAAGAAACTAAGCTATAGAGAAAATGTGGCTGAGGTCATTCATCTGTTCCATACTGTGCCAAGGCTTGAAGCTTAAGTGTTTGGTAGCAAGATCCATGTGCTTAAGTATCTGTTTATACACTCTAGCAAGTGTTCTGTAGGAAAAGTATAGGCTGTCATAACAGCGTCTGACAGGGTAACTGATCTAATTTAAGGAGAAGAAATTCAATTAGGCTTCAAGTTAGAGACACACTGTAACCATTAGTGTCAAGTGCTCCAAGTAGTTCAAGTGATGTGAAGTAAAAACAGAACATTTAAAAGAGAAAAAGGATCAGTGAAGTGGCTCAGCTGGCGAGGCTGCTAGCTGCCAAGCCGGATGGCCTGAGTTTGATTCCTGGAACCAATGCAGTAGAAGAGGCAGATACGGTGGTGCCCACCTGTAGTCCCAACACTGGAGAAGCTGAGGTGGGGAGGATTGCCAGCTGTGCCATCTAGCCAAACACAAACGAAATGAAAACAAAACAACACAGAATAGAACAAAACAGAACAAAGCAAACAGGTGTGGAGCAGGTCACTGAATCATTGAATTTTGCAATTGGAAGGTCAGCAGTGGGCGTGGTCAGAGCAAACAGAAGGGGAGTGGCCGTCAACAATTTGGTGTTGATTGCTGGAACTTCTGTTCTGAGATATTGGATATTCCTCTTTTGGAGACTTCCCTCCTCCCTTCCCCTCCCAGATAGCCTGAAAGCACCTAGTGTGGCTGGGTACATAGTGTGTTCTTTATGAGTACACACTTGCTGGCTAGTGGACATGTTAGAGATCCCAATGGTTTGAACGGACATACCTTAAGATTTCCTCCAGCGTTAAGGATCTACCATTTGGTTCTTTCATGTATTTCTGAACTACCAAATTCTGAGCTTGCGAATTTGCTAGTGAATTTGGTTCTGACAGAGTTTCCTTCTGTAATGTCAAAATGGCTTGCTCTGGAAACGTACAGTGGATCTGAGTTTCTCCAGACTAACACAAACTTTCTTTTTAAGCTTGCCAAATCTGATTTGCTTGTAGTTGATATATTACTTTAACATAGGATCCTCTATTATTTATTAAAATTTGCCACATTCATTATGGCTGTAAATGTTTGTCATTTTTATGTTCAACTAGAATCCAAGAAGTGGCATGTTTTGCGTACGCGCCCTCTAGTGGTTGAATCTCCAGACCATCCCCGCCGCAACTTTAGTTTGCCCGATGTTTAAATCTACAGGGAGTTTCACTCTGGAGAGTTTTCTTTTCACAGTTAAATATCCATATCCAAGTAGACAAAACAACACTCAGCTTTTTTCTGAGGAGGCCGCAGAGCTTTTCAGCTTCGATACTTATAATTGTTTGAAGCCAACCCATAATCCATTCTTCTGCTACCGCTTTCCTCTGGCCCAAAGCAAGGGTCAAAGCTTTAGAATGGCAGGCATAGAAAAAAAAGTTTGTTTGTTTGTTTGTTTGTTTGTTTGTTTGAATTGACATCTCACTCTATAGCCTTGGATGAGCTGAAACTCACTGTGTAGACGAGATTGGCCTGAAACTCAGAGATTCTGCCTCCTCAGTGCCGGAAAAATTGGCTCTGTTACCTTTAATGGTGTACACGTGTCAGGGAGTCTGTGCTTGTGGGTACAGGTGCTGTGATGGTTTGAATATGCTCGGTAGAGGGAATGGCACTATTAGGGGGTGTGGCTTTGTTGGAGTAGGGGTGTCACTGTGGGTGTGGGCTTTAAGACCCTCATCCTAACTGCCTGGAAGTCAGTATTCTGCTAGCAGCCTTCAGATGAAGATGTAGAACTCTCAGCTCTACCTGCAACAGGCCTGCCTGGATGCTGTCATGCTCCTGCCTTGATAATAGACTGAATCTCTGAACCTGTAAGCCAGGCCCAATTAAATGTTGTCTTTATAAGACTTGCCTTGGTCATGGTGTCTGTTCACAGCAGTAAAATCCTGACTAAGACAGCTGCCCTCGGAGTTCAGAAGTGGGCATTGGATTTCGTCGGTTACACAAACTTGTGAGCTGCCCTACTTGGGTTCTGAAAACTGAACAGCAGTAATCTTAACTGCTAAGCCATCTCTCTAGCCCCATCCTGTGTGTGTGTGTGTGTGTGTGTGTGTGTGTTTCTTTTCCCTTTTCCCTTCTTTTTTCCCTTACTATGTATGACTTCTGTTTCCTTAGGATTGTAAAAAACTTATTCACAGTCAAATGATGGACGCTATTACCCTTGGGAGTTTTCATGAAAGGCTACTTGTGGGGATATGGGTGTAGCTCAATTAATAAAGTGTTTATCTAAGATGTACCGGACCCTGAATTTGACATCAAGTATTGCATAAACCAGGCATGGTGGAGCGTACTTGTAATCCTCTCACTTGGGAAAGAAGGAAAAACATTTAATTGGAGCTGGCTTACAGATTCAGAGGATTAGTCCATTATCATCATGGCGGGAAGCATGGTGGCATGCAGGCAGGCATGGTGCTGGAGGAAGAGCTGAGAGTCGTACATCTGTATCAGCTGGCAGCAGGAAGGTTGGCGTTACAGCCACTGTTTCACTGGTTCCTTTGGTTTCCAGTCTTTCGAGGATTCATTTAGACAGAGTGGACTTGTGGCCTCAGCCATGACTGCGTCTGAAAGTCACCTTGCTAGACTACAAATGCAGATGAAGAACAGTGAAGTCAAGATTTGATGGGACAGGACCCGGGAGCCAGCACTGAGCACCACTGACACAAGCAAAACCACTGTAAAACTTATTTTAACATTTACCTGATTGTCTTTTCTCATTTGCAATGGTTCCAATAGCTAATAGCCGAGGATTAATACAGGAATGAGGTAAGCCAATTCTCAAGTATTTAGATTGGAAAACAAAATTGCCCTTCTCTCTCTCCTTCCCTCCTCCATTCTTACTACATGGGAGAATTTAGGAAAGAACAGTGCCCAGGAAGACCGCAGTTCACCAGCTTAGCCCGTCTTTCCCCCACCCCACTCCCACCCCCACTCCCGGTCCCCCGGGGCCCTTTGGTCTGGAGCAGCAATTAGTTCTGAAATGGTTGCTGGCTAGTCAGTACATGAGCAAGATTAGCAAGGGGCCTGTCCTTCACATGCCCTCCCTAGTCAAACGGACCTGGGAAACTCAGTGAAAGAGCAGAGTTAAAATTCAAGCTATTTAAAGCTCAAGAAGGTTTTGTCCTTCAAAAGCAAAACAAAATTAAATTAAGGGTCTGTTGTTGTTTTAAATGCCATCAACTCTGGTGGGACAGGAACCCTCAAAATTAAGGGGTTTAAATCATAGTTTTCAGAAAGTCTTATTTTTGTAGCTGGTTTGGGGGATAGTTGTGCCTACAGCTATAGACGCTGTCTTCTAATCTTTATTTCCCATAATTCTAACCTGTTTTTGAAACCCGAGAGTAGGAGCCACCAGAATTAAAGGGCTTTCTGTGTCTTTTGGTAGTAGAAACACCAGTCTCCATTCCATAGTAAATGAGACACACACAAGTACAAACAGACAGCCCTGTTGAAAGAACAGAGAGACAGATATGATGTGAATAAAAAGCAAAGAGTTTAGTGTATAAAAATATACTATCATAGCACAAAAGTCAGAGGCTGCGCTTATTTCATAGGTTTGCACATTGCCAAAAATCATGTCAACACATCGCTTCAAATTATAAACAAACACAAAAGTTGACTTTTGGGTGTTGCCTTGTTTAAAAATTAGAAAAAAATTGTATCTATGCTGTGTGCCTGGGGGATGTGGTGGGAATGTATCTATCCATGGGTGTATCCGAGGAAGCTGAAAGAAGGCATTGGATCCCCCGGAGCCGGATTACAGGTAGTTGTTTGGGTGCTGGCAACCAAAATAATCACTTACAAGAACAACATGCGCTCGTAACTCCATTTCTGCAGCTCCTCCCCGAATAAACTTTTTTGTTAGTTAGTTTGTTTGTTTTTTATTTTTCGAAACAGGGTTTCTCTGTGTAGTCCTGGCTGTCCTGGAACTCACTCTGTAGACCAGGCTGGCCTCGAACTCAGAAATCCGCCTGCCTCTGCCTCCCAAGTGCTGGGATTAAAGGCGTGCGCCACCACTGCCCCACAGAATAAACTTTTTAATTGACTAGGTCTTACCGTGTAGCTCTAACTGGCTTGGAACTCAGTATATAGACCAGGCGGGCCTCAAACTCATAAAGATTCTCGTGACTCTGCCTCCTGAGGGATGGGACCAAAGGCTACCTCCCTGTCTGGCTTGAAACATTTCATTAACAGTTCATCTACCTGAATGATTGGTCAGGACCTACACGTGGAGAGTCTGTACCCTAGGGAACCTAAAAGCTTCACTCTGATTCGGCCTGTGTACACGAGCGAGGGCATCCTTCTCTGCTTTCCCTCAGACTTTTCAGGGTCAGTGTGTGAAGTTACTGAACTAACTGCTGGGAAACTTGGTGAAAGCACAGCAGTGATATTCGATGGGTTGGGTCTGTACACGTACGTCAGATATAACGGGAGGTTTAGAAGAGGAGTGATCAAAGTCACCTGGGATATTGCTAGCTTTGCCCCCTACACAAAATCATGACCCATGATAATGAGTTCGCTACACCTGAATATAAATTTCCGTTACTCTTACTTTTCCCTGTCTCCTTCCCTTCGCTCCTTGGCCCTGCCCCCAGTTCCTCTTTCCCTTCCTCCATTGCTTTCATTTCTTCCCTTTCTTCTGCGTGACACATCTAACCTGTGCACCGAATGCTGTGCTAGCTGTGGGGACGGAAGTGAATGAGGCCTAAATTTGTCTTTAATGGTACCTTTATCTTCTAAGTTGGGATCTTAGCTGGAAAGTTGGAAGACTAAATGAGGAGGTATAATAGTATGAATTAGGATGGTATTAAGAACTACTAGTAATTACTACAATAATTACTTTAATTAAATTAGTTAAATTCATTTAATAATAATAGTAATAATTGCTACTTATTATATTATGAATTACAATATTAATAACTAAAAATTACTTTATCATTATTGTACCATAAAACTACTATAAGGCTGGGAATGGTGGCACATGCCTCTAACGCCAGCATCCAGGCCAAAGTTAGGCTGATCTCTGCGAATTTGAGACCAGTCTGTTCAACATAGTAAGTTCCAGGGCAACCAGGGCCACATAATGTGGCTTTATCATTTTGTTTTTAAGATTTATCTTTTAATTTTATGTATATGAGTATCCTGTAGCTGTCTTCAGACACATCAGAAGAGGGCATTGGATCCAGCTATGGATGGTTGTGAGCCATCATATGGTTGCTGAGAGTTGAACTCAGGACCTCTGGAAGAGCAGTCAATGCTCTTAACCACTGAGGCATCTCTCCAGCCCCGGGCTTTGTCTTAAGACAGTAATGGCTACTATTAATAATGCTTTTAGCACAGGTATTCTATGTGCCAGACACAGTTATTACATTTTATCTGCATTATCTAATTCATACTTATAACCACTGCATTAAACTAGGACTGTAACATCTTCTTACTTAAGGGTGTGACTAAGCCCTGCAGGACTTTGAGTACCTGGAGTGGAAGTGGGATTCAATCACAGGGAGCCTGGTCCCAGACCTTAATACCCCCGACTTGCTCTGCACACTGGAGAAATTCTTTGGTTGCAGCGAAGGTAACAGATTAAATTTCTTGTTTGGTTTGGAAGGTAAAAAAGTTTTCTGTGCCTTTTACATAAACATAATTTGAAATCTTAGAGTGTATTTTCATTTCTGTCGTGCTATGATCAGTGGTCCCCCGCCCTACCACCACCTTCAACGGTTGTTTCCTATTTGTCTTTTCCTGCCCCGGGATCCAGTTCTGCTTGCTTTGTACTCTAAATTTTGATTACAGGACAGGAAGATGCCTTGGCTGCAAACTAGATTGATCAAAACAACCTTCCAAATGAATGGCTTTCAAATGGGTTTGGCAAAGGATCTGTGACTAGTGAAGATAAATTTCATGTCTAGGCCCTCATGGGCAGTTCCCTTAGGAGAAGGTGGTTAATAGTGCCCAGCTATCATTTCCAT
The DNA here is from genome assembly GCF_004785775.1 of Grammomys surdaster. Taxonomy (NCBI): domain Eukaryota; kingdom Metazoa; phylum Chordata; class Mammalia; order Rodentia; family Muridae; genus Grammomys; species Grammomys surdaster. The sequence goes on along the minus strand of NW_021621323.1, from coordinate 10,324,970 downwards.
GGCTACTTTTTTAGATAGATAAAGGAATCTTTCACTTGGGGATTGATGGGCTCTCTAGAAGCAAAGCCCTAGTCAAATGTTCTGACTCTAAAGCTGGGAACTTTAGTTACTCTGCATGTTTGAATGTTTGAGTATGCATGTGTGTGTGTGTGTGTGTGTGTGTGTGTGTGTGTGTGTATGTGAGTGTGTGTGTCTATGTGTACCAGGCCATGACTTTTCTTTGAGAAAAATTACATCTAAGCTGTGTACCAACATTGTTCTAGCTGTGGGGACATGAGTAAGAGAGATCTAACCTCTCTTATAACAGCAACTTCATAGTCTGTGTTGGAGGACTTAGTTGTAAATTTGAAAAGTAAACAAGGAGTTGTCATAGCTCGACAATAACAGCAATAAAATGATTATGAGGTTACTGTTTATTTGGTGCTATGATCCACGCCTTCTGCTAAGCAAAACTATAGAATAAAATGAGATTTAATAAAAGACATTTAGTGCTACAAAAAGCTCAGTGACATGCCAACACTTCCTTTAGTGTACAGAGACCCCAGTGTCATAGGTGGGTGGGTGGGCGATGCAGAGTAAGCTATCAACCTACAACGCTTGCTGGGCCATTCTTGCCTGGGATTTACAAGTCTTGCAGTTCCTATTATTAAGACAGCCAGTGTTTTGGTTACATACTATTTAGTATTCAAGGAGGCAGCCTGCCGACACATCTCTCCACCATGGTAGAAGGACTCTGAAGACTCTGGGACTAGAGACCAGGGGTAGAGGATCATTACTGAGCACATGGGAAATCGAGGAGCCTGTGACTGCTCCCTTCTGTGGTCCCTGAATGTCTGTGTGTAAGCAGTGGCCCATTGCCATTTGGAAGGGAGGACACTAGAACCATAGTGCATATGGGTGACCTTCTTCCAAGGCCTGTGAAGTCATTTAGAAATATATATATTTTCATGACTGTGGCTTCTAGTAAGTGTTGGGATTGTGTCCTGTTGCCCTTTTGGCTTTGTTCTTTAATAGTTGGCTCCTATGAGCTTTCTGTCGTTGTGTTTAAATTTTTCAATCGGTTTGTTCCTACCCACAGGATACATGTTGGGATCCTGACTGGGATTAAACAGAATCTATAGATCAAGTTGTGAAAAGCTGAAACTACTTAGAAACTGCTTAGAAACTACTGAGTTTTTAAATTAATTATTTATTCACATTACATCTCAATATCAGACCCACCTCTTCTCTCCCTAGTCCTCCCTCACACAGCTCCTCCCCCTCCCCTTCTCCTGTGAAAAGACCCCCCCACCCCGTATCACCCCATACTGGAACATAAGTCACTGCAGGACTAGAGGCATCCTCTCCCACGGGGATGAGACAAGGCAGCCCAGTTAGGGGAACAAGATCCACAGGTAGGCAACAGATTCATGGACAGCACCCACTCCAGCTGTTGGGAAACACACACGAAGACCAAGCTGCACATCTGCGACAAGTTTGGATGGCAAAGCATGGTTTAGCTCTCGCTTTCTCTTAGGTGGGTCAGTCTCTGAGAGCCCTGAGGATCTAGGTTAGTTGACTTGTTGGTCTTCCTGTGGAGCCCCTGTCCTCTTCAGGTCCTTCAGTCCTTTCCCCAACTCTTCCACAAGATTCCCCTAATTAATTAATTCCATCTAATGTTTGGCTCTGGGTCTCTATATTTGGAAAATAGCAAATTCTTATGAACATAGAACATCTCCACTCTTAATTTTTCTTTGGTACCATTTTTCCTTACACTAGCATGTAGATTTTGTTACATTTATGCATAAATATCTTATTTGAGGGATGCTAATACAAATGACAATGTGTTTTTCTTAAACTTCGATGTCTATTAACCCACTGCTAGTGTCTGAAAAATATTGCATATTGACCTTGTATTCTGAATCCTTGTCATATCGCTTCTTAGGTCCACGTGTGTTTTTGATGATTCTTTTGAGTTCTCCATACTAATCATTATCCCTGTACTAGTTTTGCAAGAGGTTTTTGGTGTGGTTTTCTAGTCCCCATTAAGCTACATTTCTCTGAATCTGTCTATATCTCCAATTATGGGGGCAGTGTGTAAATGTAAATTTATTCTCCTGTAGTAACTGTCATCTCAGAGGCATACTGCCTTATGTCTGTCTCCTAATCTATGCCTAGACCCAGAAGCTTCTAGCTTCCATATGATCTTATGTTGGCCTAGAATGTTTCCAGCCTCTGAGGCTTAATGTTGAGTAAGCTCATCCTTTCTAGCTCTTTCTGAACTCTGGCTGGCTGGTTCAACTCAGCTGCTCTGGCTCAAACTCCTCTCCAAGCTGACTGACTCAATCTGGCTTCTCTTTCAGCCTCTGACTTTTTGCACTGCTTGGTGGGACATAGAATCTAGAGGCATACCCTTACAGCATACTGTTATTCAACTCTCAATAGTAAGAGTTTACTAATGGGAAATCTACTTCATTATTTATTTGTTTGTTTATATTTATTCTTCTCTCATAGATTACATCATGACTGTAGGTTCTCCTTTCTTCTCTCCTTCTAATCCCTCCCCTGTACCTTCACTCTCCCCTCGCTCAACTTCTCCAATTTCCTTCAGAAAAGGGCAGGCCTCCCAGGGGTATCAACTAAACCTGGCATAGCAAATGGCACATCAAGACTCAGTCCTCGTATTGAAGCCAGACAAAGCAACCCAGTTGGAGGAAAATGATACCAAAAGCAGGCAGAAGAGTCAGAGACAGCTCCTCACCTCCAAGTTAGGAGTCTCATGAAAGATGAAAGACCAAGCTATACAACCTATATATATATATATATATATATATATATATATATATATATATATATTTACACACACATAGGACTTTGGGCTCCCTGAATATAGTTTCAGTCTCTCTGAGTCTCTGTGAAGATCTGCTGAATTGATTTTGTGAGTCATTTTCTTATGGTGTCCTTTATCTATCTTTCTGGCTTCTATAATACTTCCTCCTCCTCTTTCACAGGATTCCCCAAGCTCCACCTAATGTTTGGCTGTGGGTCTCTTGCATCTGCTCCCATCAGTCGCTGGGTGAAATCTCTCTGATGATGACTATGCTAGGCTCTGGTCTTTGCACATAGCAGAATATCATTAGGAATTATTTCATTGATTCTTTTTTTTTTTTTTGCCAGTCATATTTGGTTCTACCCTAGGTCTCTGAACTATCTTGTCTCTGGTTCCTCCAGGCAGTGTCAGGGATGGGCTTCGTCTCATGGCTTGAGTCTTGAGGTGGACCAGTTGGCCACTCCCACAAGTATTGTGCCACAATATGTGTAACCCAGCACATCTTGTACGCAGGACAAATTGTAGATTGAGGTTTTGTGGCTAGGTTAGTGTCCTAATCCCTCCCCTGGAAGCCTTGCCTGGTTATAGGAGATGGCGAGTTGAGGCTTTGTATTCTTCTTTACTAGGAATTTCCCCCTAGAGTTATCCTTGTAGATTCCAGGGAGTTTCCATTGCCCTAGGTTTCTACCTTGATCTCCAATTCCAGTAGTCTCTCCCAGTACTTTCTTCCTCCATCCCCTACAACCTGCCCAATCCTGTTTCCATCCCTACCCATCCACCAGTCCACCTTTGGAATCTATTCTATTTCCCCTTCCCTGGGGGATTCTCATGTCCTGCCTTGTTACATAGCCTCTCTGTGTCTGCGGATTGTAGCATGATTATTCTTTATACCTGATATGCATTTATAAGTGAGTTCATACCATGTTTGTCTTTCTGGGTCTGGGTTATCTCACTCAGGATGATTTTTTCCCCCTAGTTCCATCCATTCCCCTGAAATTTTCATGACTTTTATTTTTAAGAAAACAGCTGACTGATACTCCATTGTGTAAGTGTACCACATTTTCTTTATCCATTTTTTTTTTTTTTTTGGTTGAGAGTTAACTAGGTTCTTTCTAGTTTCTGGCTATTATGACTAGATCCAGTGAACATAGTTGAGCAAATGTCCTTGTGGTATGATAGAGCATCCTTGGTAACATGCCCAGGTATGGTGTAGCTGGGTCTTGAGGTAGATGATTCCCATTTTTCTAAATAACGGCCATATTGATTTCCAAAGTGGCTGTACAGGTTTGCACTCCCACCAGCATTGGAGGAGTGTTTCCCTTGCTCCACATCCTCACCAGCATGAGCTGTCACTTGTGTTTTTGATCTCAGTCATTCTGACAGGTATAAGATGGAGTTTCAAAGTTATTTTGATTTGCATTTCCCAGATGACTAAGGATATTGAACATTTCTTCAAGTGTTTCTCGGCCATTTGAAGGAAATCTTACTATATACTTCAACTTAAGTTATTTCATACTTTTCTAAAAATTTAAATAAAAAATTTCAGTTAGAAATGTGATTGTTCCAGGTGGTGGTTGTACACACCTTTAATCTCAGCCCAGGTGGATCTCTGTGCGTTTGAGGCCAGCCTGGTCTACGGAGTTAATGCCAGGACGACCAGGGCTACATAGGAAAACCTTGTCTTGATTGTGTCTTTGTTTAGTGTTCTAGTTTCTGTAAAGTAGTAGAGTATTTTTTAAAAAAAAAACAATAAAATCTAAACGAGATGAATTTAAATATTAGGACTCATAGAGACTTGTGCCTTTCTGTGGAATCCTTTAGGATCTGAGAGGACAAAGCTGAAAGAGTAGAGTTTTGATTGATCTTCTCACCCCTGTTTACATGGAGAATTGTCATACTGTGACAGTGTGAGACTGACTTCTATCTGCCTAAGGAGCTCACTGAATCCAGAATGCATTCAACCTCAGAGAACACTGCATTCTCTTTGCCCTCAAGAGAGGACTCCTGCCTGGCTGGGCTGCCAATTCTCCTGCAGATCTGGGACTGCTGGTGCGGGTGTCTCTGGAGATGAACAACAATTTCCTGAAGAGTTTTACTTATATGACTTAAATTTTTCTGTTAAAAAATAGCAATAGCAACATAGTTGTGACTAGCCAGGTAATACAGAAACTGAGAAAGTAAAGAGTATCTCTCTCCTTGCCTAACTTCACACTATAGAACCACTGTCGAGAGTTTATTATGGGGCAGACGTTGTAGCTCAACTGGTAGAATGCTCGTCAAGTATGTGTGATACTTTAGACTCAGTTTCCCAGCATTATATAAACCAAGTGTGGCACAACATACCTGTAATCCCCACACATGGGAAGTAGAGGCAGGAGAACCAGAGTGGGGCGGGGGGATTCCGGGAGGTCAGGATAAAGGGGGGAGTATGGAGAGGAATAGTTAACACTAAAGGGCATTTGAAAAGCCACATGGAAATCTACTACTGTAGAAGTTTCCTAAAATATATATACATTAACAATATTTAGAGAGCATCAATGTATAATGGGGAAGGCAATGCCCCAACTAGACACCTTATCCACTAAGGAAAACCTCCAGTGGCATCTTGAGTCATGGATCCCATTCCCAAACAGCACAGGCTGTTACCGAAGCTAGGAGTTGCTCCCATAATCTGATGGTAAACAACACTCAATGTCATGGAAAAGTTGAGTTGGTGCCCAACTAGAAGCTTCACATCTACTGACCAGCATTCATGCTGCTAGAAGGTACCCTCCATTTTAATGGAGGAGAAAGGTCACCAATACTATCCAGATATAAACTCTGCAACCTACAATCGTGACTTGTTTGGAAGACATACTAGTACATTAGTGGCGCAAATGCTATGGGAGTAGCCGCTTACTTTTTGATAAGATATAAGGCCCACTCAATGAGACAGGACCCATACCTGTCACTGTTAAAATGGCCAAAACCCTGAGACGAGACAGGTGATAGATAGGCTTAGGAGAAAAATCTATTGTTTTGGTAAGAGAAACATATGATAAAGGAACATATTACGATGACTTCTCATGATATAGTGCCGTATTCGTCGATCAGTGCATCCTTCTACACTCTCATCAGAGAAGCTTCTTGTCATAGCTGGTAATTAACAGAGACCCATAAGTGGTCAATGTGCAAAGAATGAGAGACTTAGGTGTGCTCAGTCCCCAAGGATCAGGGATTGAGCTCCAGCATCTACCTGGAAGAGGAAATGGGAAGATTGAAAGAGCCAGTTGTGGTTGATGGCTCCAAGGAGATATTCTCCTCTAGAAACAACAGGACCGACATGCAAATGAATGGACAGAGATTGTGGCAGCATATACAGACTTGCTCAGGTTCAAGTCTGACAGGGTCCTAGCACATGAGGTTCTATAGCTAACCAAGAAGCTATTTGTAATTGATACCTCAGGCAAAGAAAAAATGAGTTTTCTCCAATCTAGTGCCACTGGGGATACCAATCACATTCCAGGCGGGTGCCAGGTAAAGCTGACAAACACAAAATGTTTTGTTTGTTTGTTTGTTTGTTTTGGGTGTGTGTGTGCTTTTATGTTTTGTTTTGGCTTTTTGCTTGTTTTGATTTGTTTTTTTTAAAGAGGAGTAGAGAGAGAAAGAGAAAGAACATGAAGTTGGGTAGGTCACAGTGATATGAAACATGATAGTGTGCAGGTGATATTGATTATAAATTGCTAATGCTTAAATTAAAAACTGAAACAAGTGGCCACCAATATTGCCCACAGAGTGGTGCTGAGCCTAGAATCCACTGTCTGCTGTTTCTAGTGTTTAGACAGACAGGCTGTCCTCCATGCACAGAGAAAATGGTTGGGGTCTGCGATGCCAAACAATGGTTATTCCTTACATTTCTATGGTTGTATTTGTTCTTCTGTACTTACAGTCTTAAGTGTAACCAGATTAAGCAACTGTCAGTGCACCTCCATTTTCATGAGGCAGTTGATTCTGAAAAGCTAAATGTTCATTCGGTTCTTCTACATCACCAACAGAAAGCTATCCTTGAATGAAGTGGTTGTGCTCTCTCTCTCTCTCTCTCTCTCTCTCTCTCGTGTGCGCGCGTGCGTGTGTGCTGTGCTATGCAGGATTCATTTTTTTCTTTCACGCCAAAATTGAAAATAGATTCACTTAACTCCGTGGAAGAAAATCATCCCATCAGGCATGCTTTGAGACACTCCTCTAGTTAATCTAGGAAGTTAGCACAACCCTTTACATTTCATACTTCTCCCCAGAAATGTCTCCTTCTCCAAAAATTTACAGAGAAGCTCACAATCTTGACACCATTCCCTGATTGGTTACACCTGTTCCTTCTGATGTAGTGCTTTCTGCAGGATGCACTCTCTATGGGACATTCCTCCACCTTTCCATATAAATGTCTATGAGGAAATGTCTTTTTCAAGTCTCTTCCAGACTGTAGTTGAGAGATGACCGATGAGGCTTCTTGGTGCTATAACTAACTGATGACTTCAAACATTACATTAATTTTTATTTTGACAGAAGTCATCTAGGAAAGCCTATGGCAAGCAAGTGAGTTTCCTGGACACGGACCGTTTTTTGCATGGCTGCAATGGGTGCACTCTGGAGAGGCACAGCCCAACAGACTTCATCCCAGGATTGCTTCTCACTGTTGATATGTCTTTCCTGCCACTAACACATAGCCTAATGACTCCTGGGCCTCAGCCTAACCCATTAGGCAAATTTCCTACAGATCAACATGAAGATGAACTTCTATGAATTAATGCTCTTAAGTTGAATTAATGACATTATAGCATTCTTGATTTGATTCAAATATTTTAGGAAGAAAGTTTAAGGAGATGGTTTTAGTTGTTTTGCCAGAAAGATGTAATAAAGTTAGAATATAGAATATGCTGTGTAATAAGAAATACAATGAGTTTTCATAAACTGCACTAGGAAGAGAAATAGGTTTGGGGCAAACTTGTGATCCAGGAAAAACATTCATTCTAGGTCAGGTCAGGTCCATGGATGAGGTCACAGGTGGGCACCATGACAAACTGAGGCCCTGTTTGAAACTGTTGCTTTGAATTTATAGTGAGCTTAGAGATTGGAACACTGCTTTGAACTTACTATCAACATCCTTCTATAACTTCCCTTTTGTGTAACATTCTATCTATGAGATAATTTTATAAAGAACTTTTATCTAAGAAGGTGTGAATAAAAAAGCTAGAGAGAAGAAATGCAGTGTGGCTTTTGGGGTTCTGCTCCATCTACCAAACGTGTTTATGTCTGTCTGCCTATCTGCAGGTACACTTAACAGTTAAAAGAGTTCAGACTTTCTCACTGGGCATTCTTGCCTGCCCAGATAATTTAGTTTTGTTTCGTCAGTAGTACTGACCTGGAAATCACCTGTTGCTGTCAGTGGGCCTCCTGAGGCCATCAGTGCAGCCCGATCATCAGTGCTACACTCCTTTTTGCTGCCTGCCTCGGTTTACCCTGAGATGTCAAATCTGGCTTTTGACATTATTTTTAGATAATTTTCCTACCAATAGACTATAAAGGATTATTTTAATAATCCTTATCCTTTTCATCAAGTCCTATTTTCGTGACTGTACAACATAGCTGTTTTCTGGGGGCTGGATGTAACCGTTGCCATCTTAAACAATGATCATCCACAGAAGACCTGCACAAGATCAGGCCTATTAATGCCCTTTTGTGAAGGAGGGCAGACACTCACAGGACTCCCTGGAGCTAGAGCCCAAGGGGATCTAGAACTTTCTGAAGGATCAGAAGGTCATTCCTCATCTCGGAGTTGTATAGGAGGTAAACAATGAAGTGGAAGTCTTCAGTAGTGTAGGTGTCTGCCCTAGGGACTCTTCGGTGCTTACATTTTTGCTAGTTACCTACGGTGCTGGGACTCTTTCCTAACGCGGTCACCTCAGTTCCTCGGAGTACTTTTGGTGAATCATGTCAGCTGCGACGGCGGCGTATAGGACTCTTCCATGGTGTAACTAGGTGCCTTGAGTCATCCTAAGTCATCACAGTGAACACCTTGGCTCACTGAGTCGCACTTGGACACATTCTTTTCTTTGGTCTGTTTTGCTTTGTCTATGATGAACAGGCACAGATGATTCTTTTATGTCTTTGTCAGAAAACTGCTTTGCCAGAGAAAATACAGTAAGACCAAAAGCTACCATTTAAGGAGCTCTCGTTGCCAAGTGTGCTCCAACAGACCTACACAGTAGACCATTTTATACCCCATTTTCCAGTTGAGAAAGCTCAGTCATGTAGAGAGAAACATATTCAAGGCCAGATGCCTCAGGGGCGAACAGTTCCTGAGGTAGAGACTCGTACCCACTCTGCTGCTTCTCTTTCTCGAATAGGATACAATTTTCACACACACACACACACACACACACACACACACACACACACACACACAC